>NC_061115.1:102266497-102272139 GCF_002878395.1 Capsicum annuum | reverse complement strand
TAAACTTAAAACTTGGTCACTTCATCCTTTAGATTCAAATACCTATTTAAGGGCCCCAAGTTTATATTCTCTCATCGAAGGTAACTTAATCATACCATGTTTCAGTACATATGGGAACTCCTCCAAACCTATTTTACCGTCACCAATCACATAGGATATCCAAGCCCATTAACTACCTCATAAGTCCATATCAAGTTCCACATAAGTAGAACTAGTACACGCGGAATATAGGGTGTTACATCCTACCCCCCTTAGAAGCATTCGTCCTCGAATGCTAGCATAACTAGCTAGCGTAAAAGAATATAAGACTAAGTTTAAACTCATTGTTATCCATATAACACTTGTGTATTTATACTTACTTGTTTATGCCCCAAATCAGCATTCTTGGACCAAGTCTTTAGATTTAAATAAATGAGGGTACTTTGACTTCATTGCTTCTTTGGCTTCCCATGTGATTTCTTCTACTTGCAGGCTCCTCCAAAGCACTTTTACTGAAGCTACTTCTTTATTTCTTAACTTCTTAAATTGCCGATCTAGATAGTAGTAGGCACTTCTTCATACATGAGTTCTTCCGTAACCTGCACATCTTTAGTAGAAGTAATATGGGATGGATCTCCTATGCACTTGCGGAGCATTGAGACATGAAACATTGGATGCACCATTGAAAGCTCTTGGGGTAGGTCTAACTCATATGCCACTTGGCCAAATCTTTGAATAATTTTATATGGCCCTATGTAGCGGGGACTTAGTTTTCCCTTTTTACCAAACCTCATTACCCATTTCATTGGAGATACCTTCAAGAATACCGAATATCCTATAGCAAACTCTAACCCTCTTCTTCTAGTATCCGCATATGATTTATGTCGGCTTTGAGCTGTTTCTAATCGTTGTTGTATCACCTTAACTTTTTCTATAGCTTGATGAACAAGATCTGGCCCAAATAAGGTAGTTTCATCCACTTCAAACCACCCAATTGGTGATCTACACTTTCTGCCATATAAAGCTTCATAAGGCGCCATTTTGATACTCGAGTGATAACTATTGTTGTATACAAACTCAATTAGTGGCAAATGATCATCCCAACTACCTTTGAAGTCCAATACAAAAGCACGCAATATATACTCTAATGTTTGGATTGTACGTTCGCCTGGCCATCCGTTTGAGGGTGAAAAGCTGTGCTTAAACTCACTTGCGTTCCTAAACTCTTCTGGAATGACCTTCAAAAATATGCGGTAAATTGAGCTCCCCTATCAGATATAATAGAGATTGGGACTCCATGCAGCCGAACTATCTCTTTAATATATAATTTTGCATACTCTTCAGCTATGTACGTAGTCTTAACCGGTAGAAAGTGTGCTGATTTGGTGAGTCTATCAACTATTACCCATATAGAATCAAACTTTCAAGATGAGCAAGGCAGACCAGTGATGAAATCCATGTTAATCATATCCCACTTCCAAGTTGGGAGCTCCATAAGCTGCATATAACCTCTGGCTTTTGGTGCTCCACTTTGACTTGTCGACAATTCAGACATTCAGCTATAAATTCTGCAATGTTCTTCTTCATGTCGCCCCACTAATACACCTCTTTCAAGTCATGATACATTTTACTTAAACCAGGATGGATAGAATATCTTGAATGATGTGCCTCCATCATAATCTTCTTTCTTACCCCATCTACATTAGGTACACATAATCTATTTTGGGATTGAAGTATTCCCTCTTCTGTAAGCTCAAATGCCTTTGTTACACCTTGTTGTACATTTTCCTTAAGCTGTAAAAGAATAGGATCTATGTATTGTTTCACTTTAACTTCATCTACTAATGAGGATTCTGCTGCATTTTTCATAATAACGCCTCTATATAAGATTCAATAGGGCAAACCCCTAAGCTAGCTAATTGGTGTAGATCCCTAGCTATCCCTTGCCTATCCATGGGCTGCCTATAATTACTTGCCATCGCCTTACGGGTTAGTGCATCGGCTACCACATTTGCTTTGCTCGGATGATATAAGATATCAACATCATAGTCTTTTAACAACTCAAGCCATCTTCACTGCCTCAAGTTTAGGTCCCTCTGGTTAAAGAGGTACTACAAACTCTTGTGGTCGGTATATATATCAACATGTACCCCATACAAATAGTGGCACCATATTTTTAAGGCAAATATAACTACTGCTAGCTCAAGATCATGTGTTGGATAATTCTTCTCATGTGGCCGCAATTGTCTTGAGGCGTAAGCAATTACTTTACCATGTTGTATCAAAACACATCCTAATCCAACTCCTGAAGCGTCATAATATACCACATAGCCTTCCGTGCCATCTGGAAGTACTAATATGGGTGTAGAAGTCAACTTATTTTTCAAATCTTGAAAACTTCTTTCACACATTTCATCCCATTGAAACTTAGCTTCTTTATGTGTTAACTTTGTTAAAGGTGCAGAAATAGAAGAAAACCCCTCACCAACTTTCTATAATAACATGCCAAGCCTAGGAAACTACGAACCTCCGTAGGCGTCATGGGTCTTGGCCAGTTCTTCACTGCCTCTATCTTTTGAGAATCAACTCTTATTCCTTCATCGGATAGAATATGACCCAAGACTGCTACTGATTTTAACCAAAATTCACATTTGGAGAACTTTGTATACAACTTACGATCACGAAGGATTTGTAACACCTGTCGCAAATAATTAGGATGGTCTTCTTCTGATCTTGAATACACCAGAATATCATCTATAAATACGATAACAAATATATCAAAGAATGGTTTAAACACTCTATTCGTCAAATCCATAAATGCTGCTGGTGCATTAGTTAAACCAAATGACATAACTAAAAACTCAAAATGACCATATTGCATTTGAAAAGCCATTTTATGTATGTCTTTCTCCTTTACTCTCAGTTGGTGATAACCTGACCTTAAGTCGATCTTTGAGAAACACTTAGAACCTTGTAACTGATCAAACAAATCATCAATTCTAGGAAGGGGATATTTGTTCTTAATTGTCACCTTATTTAATTGTCGACAATCAATACACATTCTCAACGTTCCATCTTTCTTACGTACAAATAACACGAGTGCACCCCAAGGAGATATACTAGGCCTTATGAAACCCTTTTTCAACAAATCTTTTAATTGTTCCTTCAATTCATGTAATTCTGCAGGGCCCATTCTATAAGGAGGAATAGAAATAGGTTGAGTACCTGGGATCATATCAATACCAAACTCCACTTCTTTTTCCGGAGGTAAACCCGAAAGCTCTTCAGGAAATACATCAAAAAATTCATTTACCACTGAGATGGATTGAAGAGTTGGTGACTCCGCCTCTATATATTTCACCCTTACTAGATGGCATATGTATCCTTTGTACATCATATTCCTTGCCTTAATATAAGAAATAAACTTACCCCTTGGTGCCCCAATATTACCCCTCCACTCAAGGACTGCTTCCTTTGGAAAATGGAAATGCACCCTCTTAGCTCGGCAATCCACTCTGGTATAACAAGAAGATAGCCAATCCATACCCATTATAACATCAAAATCCACCATTTCAAGCTCCAAAAGGTCAGCCAATGTATCACGATTACAAACAGTTACTATGCAATTACGGTAAACTCTTCTAGCTATAATCGATTCGCCAATTGGTGTAGACACTTTAAATGGATTAGCTAGTAATTCTGGTGTCCTTTTGTACTTTCCAGCAATTAATGGAGTGACATATCATAATGTAGAGCCTTTATCAATTAATGCATATACCTTATGTGAAAAGATAGACAATGTACCTGTAACCACGTCACGAGAAGCCTCCAAATTTTGTCGACCTGCTATAGCATATGTATGATTCTGAACACCACTAGAACTAGCTCTCTTAACAACCCTACCATGACCAGTAGGTATCTGCTGACCCCTACCAAAAGAAAGAACCGCGGATGATTATGCAACAGTCGATCTAGTAGGTCGTGCCATATCAGCCATGCCCCTTTTTGGGCAATCTCTCATTATTTGTCCCGGTGTGCTACACCAATAACAAGAATTTGTTCCAAACTGACATGCACCTAGATGATTTCTTCCACAATGCTTACAAAGCTGTATAAGTAAAATGTCAGAGATTGCCTCCTTTTCTAGGGTCACTCTCCTAATTTATTCAGTACTTTGGAAAAAGAGGAGCAACAAACAAAGAGAGCACTTGGCATTGGCTTATTTCATGATATGATGTTGTCTTTCTATCTCTTATTTGAAGTAGGTATGGGACCCTATAGTCTCTATCCAGTGCTCTTCTAGCTCGATATCAGTATAAGTATCAATCTCTTTCCTTTTCTGTGTATGAGTTGAATTTTGAGTAATCAATGAAACTAGTAAGGATTCTCCAATAGGTATAACCCTTGTCTTTATTCCCTTTTTAATGCTTTAGGGACTTCTTTCTATGTCAATGCTTCGGGTACTACTAAAGCGAGAAGTCGTTCTGCTCTGTTCATTTGTCCCTAACAATAACAAGCAAATAGGGGTGCTAAAGTTCAAATCCGTAGTGATCTCTGCTGATGTATATAGTGTGTCATGTTAGGTAACTTGACTCATTTCTATCGATGAAATGAATCAATCTCGGTATGTCTCGAATTCATGTTGTCCACGACTCTATCTGGGTTAGTTCAGGTTCGTTATCAAGTTCCAATTCCAATTTTGATTTTTATGTATGTTGATGTGATTGTTTCACAAGTCGACATGAAACTAACTTGTTAGCAAGAAAGTGCAACAATAAGGAATGAAGGTTTTCACAAGTCGACATGAAACTAACTTGCTAGCATGGAAGTGCAACAATAAGGAATGAAGGTTCTGGTTGCAGTAAATGTCTCAAAGCTAAACTTGAAGCATGCTTTAAGTGGGAACTGTCTTATCCATCTGAACAGGATAACTGAATGAATGCCGCTGACCAATGTGATCGGTTGATTAGTGGCCATGATTAAGACACACATAAATTGAGATATTCACGAGAAGAAAGGTCAGAGGGCCATACTGGAATCGTGGCCATCAACAAGCACTATGTTTCCTTATTATAGGGATAATTGAAAGGAAGCTTAGTGAATATTGTTACTCTTACTTGATTATGGTGGGCAGGTTGTTGTATTCATAAGTGGATGACGCTTGGACATACAGAGGGAATGGGTGATTCATTGATACCAAACTCCCTAAGAACACAATAACACAAACACCAAAATCAGTCCACTAGTTCAAGAACTATGGACCCTTTTGATAACCTCTCTCGAATTCCCAAGAAGAACAAGAAGGGAAGTGATATCCAGAGTAAAACACACTAAAACAGCAACAACACTTGATGAACAGATACAATAACAACAACACACGATTACAAGACAAGAACACAAATGGATTACACTAGATATAGACAAACGATTACAAGAAAGTAAAGATAGATAGATAGACAAAGGGATGGTATAATATTAACAACCCAAAAGCTTATTCCACTTTTGGACCTTTAATATCACACACAACCTAAACCTATCTCTTACGTGACCTCAAGGGAACTGAAATTCCCAAGTAATCTCCGTTTCTAAGCAAATGATCAACACAAGGATTCCACTTTGTCCAAGGATTCCATCTTGCTAAAGACTCTCAAAGAGGCTACAAA
>NC_061115.1:101949464-101950393 GCF_002878395.1 Capsicum annuum | reverse complement strand
CCCCCGTCCTACTCTTAACTTACTGCACAATACCAAAACATATGGAACAGACTCGGAAAGCCTCAAATCAACCTGGAGCTCACCAATATGCATGGAATAGCTTGCGCTCCTACGAGTAAGGTGTATGAGCTGAAGTACCTGTGCCTGCAGCATAAAATACAGGTCCCCCGTAAGGGACGTCAGTACAAAAATATGTACTGAATATGTAAGGCTAAAAGTAACAACACATGGTATACGAGCTCAATAAAAATCAGATACAAATGTATAAGTAGTACTAGTAGACCACCTTTATATAAACTTGTGGGACTACATATATTACTTTCCTTTATTTATTTTTAGCCATCTTACTTCATAATCTTTGTAAGCCATATATAATGCAAATGACCAGCTTATCAGTGGTAAATAGATAAATTAGGATTGGCCCATGCTAGGCTTACGCCCCTGAGCTGCTACCCTACATATAAAGATTGGGATCGGCCCATGCTAGGCTTATGCCCCTGAGCTGCCACCCAAAAATAAAGGTATCGAGATCGGCCCATGCTAGGCATGTGCCCCTGAGCTGCCACTCGTCATTTTACAGATTTGCACTACTTAGTTTATTTAGCCTTTGAGATAGTTACTTTGGTGGTCATCACATTATGGTACCTTGAACTAGTAATACGCTAATAAGAGACATGTAAATAGACACTTAATGCAACAACAATGAGGTAGGGAGCCGTTGGCACACAAATAAAGTGTTTAGGAGATGAAATAACACATGGGTCTTATTTGAACAAATGGAGAACTCCTGAAATTTTCTAGTGAAGATAGATGTGCAAATTTAATAATAAGCACGTATTGAGGTGTTCTAATGCGTTAGAGAGTGGGAACAAGGTCATTGGATACACTCCATGTATCCAATGACCTTGTTCCCACTCTCTAACGCATTA
>NC_061115.1:101875908-101949364 GCF_002878395.1 Capsicum annuum | reverse complement strand
ACATGGGTCTTATTTGAACAAATGGAGAACTCCTGAAATTTTCTAGTGAAGATAGATGTGCAAATTTAATAATAAGCACGTATTGAGGTGTTCTAATGCGTTAGAGAGTGGGAACAAGGTCATTGGATACATGGAGTGTAATGTGCTGCCATTATGTAGCACTTTGTTATAGGATAACCTCGGAAACTTGCTTTATGGAACAATTATACGACTTCATGCCAAAGAGTGTGAAATAGAGTATGCCTTACATACCTAGTTATTTGACTCCGAAACTAATCCGACTTGACTTCCCGCCTTTTAGATTACTTATCTACAATAGAATATATGGTAAACTAGTATTAGTAACCAATCAACACATTTGAGATACTTAATTTCACCCAAAACAGTAACCGGGCAGCAACTACTAATCTATCAAACAAGGGTGTTATTTTAACCCTTTTTTTCCTCCAATTACACCCACATACAATTTAGGTTGTTATAAGGTTCACCAAAACCACCTCGACTTCATTACACATTCCAAATAATACGCAAAATAGATTGGGCAGAAAACATTAGTTCGGTGGTGTATCACCATATCTTTCTTCTATCATTCATTACAAACTCATCACACCTTTATCCAACTTCAACCTGGCAGCCCATGACATAAACATACAAAACAGTCCACAAACAGTCCCAAATCCCTTTTATTGTTGCAATCAATTATTGAACTCATCATCTCTTGAGTTCTCAATAACAAGACATCTATAATCCCCTCTCAAATTCATATATAAGAAAAACAAAATGGAGCAGTCACCTTACCTCAATTCAGCAACTTATTCTTTTAATTGAACTCTTCAAGAGATTGAACTTTCCTTCACACTTAAACCAAAGAAGAAGAAAAAAAGGTCCTCAATAACAGGGAAACGTGAACAAACAGCTTGTTCTTTAATCAGCCATATACTTATAGTCAAACACTTATAACTTGTTTTCCTAATCTTCCATGAGATAATTAAACAAAACCTTAAGTGTTTTTCACTTACCTTGGGCTGCAAAGGTGAGGGTTTCTTTAAGAACCCTAGAAGGAAAAATAGGGTTGTTGTTCTTGTTGTTTTAGAGAGAGTGGAGAGATTTGCTGAAATATACTCCTTTTTTGTGACTTAACAGTGAAGTAAAATGACCAGCAACTTGTCCTTTTAAAGGCCCTATCTTGTCCACCTCCTTCATAGGTAAGATCATCCTTTACTTGTACATCTTCAATAGGAGTAATATGAGATGGATCTCCAATCCACTTTCGAAGCATTGAGACGTGAAATACCGGATGAACTGTTGAGAACTCTTGGGGTAGCTCCAATGCATGAGCGACTTGGCCAAACCTCTGAGCAATCTGGTATGGTCCAATATAACGTGGACTTAATTTTCCTTTCTTACCAAATCTCATAACCCCCTTCATTGGTGTTACCTTCAAGAATACCCAATCACCTATAGCAAACTCTAGCCCCTTCTCCTAAGATCCGCATATGACTTGTGTTTTCTTTGGGGTGTTTCTAGTCGCTGTTGGATTACTTTAACATTTTCCATAGCTTGATGAACAAGATCTGTCCCGAATAAGGCAGTTTCACCCTCTTCAAACCATCCAATTGGTGATCTACACTTTCTTCCATACAAAGCTTCATATGATGCAATTTTGATAGTTGAATGATAGCTATTGTTGTAGGCAAACTCGATGAGATCATCCCAACTACCTTTAAAGTCTAATACACAAGCTCATAGCATATCTTTAAGTGTTTGATTGGTACGTTCTGCTTGTCCATCCGTTTGAGGGTTAAAAGATGTACTTAGATTCACTTGTGTCCCCAAATTTCTCTGAAAAGACTTCCAAAAATTTGCAGTAAATTGAGCCCGTCGATCTGATATAATAGAGATTGGAACTCCATGTAGTCGAACTATCTCCTTAATATATAACTTGGCATATTCTTCAATTGTGTAAGTGGTCCTAACTGGTAGAAAGTGTGCTGACTTGGTAAGCCTATCAACTAACACCCATATGGAATCAAACCTTCGAAATGTACGAGGAAAACCAGTGATGAAATCTATGTTGATCATGTCCCACTTCCATATTGGAAGATCTATACATTACATATAACCTTCGGGCTTTTGGTGCTCTACTTTAACTCTTTGACAATTTGGACATTCGGCTACAAATTTTGGAATGTTCTTCTTCATGTCACCCCACTAATACATCCCTTTCAAATCATGGTACATTTTTGTTGACCCTGGATAGATAGAATACCTTGAATGATGTTCTTCTGTCATAATCCTTTTTCTTATCCCGTCTACATCAGGTACACGCAATCTGTTTTGGCACCGAAGTACCCCTTCTTGCATAAGCTCAAATGCCTTTGTCATACCACATTTCACATTTTCCTTAAGCCGTAATAGAATAGGATCTGCATATTGCTTCTCTTTTACTTTAGTTATTAGTGAATATTCTGCTGCATTCTGCACAATAAACCATTCATCTGGAGTTTCAAGAAGACGAACCCCCAAATTAGCTAGTTGGTGTAGATCCTTAGTCATCCCTTGTCTTTATATAGATGGCTCCACAGCTTTACGACTTAACGCATCTGCCAACATGTTTGCTTTTCCTGGATGATATAAGATATCAACATCATAGTCTTTTAATAATTCAAGCCATCTTTGCCGCCTCAAATTCAAGTCCTCCTAATTAAAGATATACTACAAACTCTTAGACAACGAGTTAAACCGGAGGCTGTACTCCCTCATGCTCATATTTTCTTGGCAAAGATTTAGGAACTGATCCTCACGGGTTTCTCGAATCTCAAATAGAAGGTAATGATAAAGAAATGCCTCTTTGAACTCTTTCCAAGTAGCTGAAGGTGCATCAATGCCACTAGATTGTTTCCAATATTCATACCAAAATATAGCCTCCCCCTTGAATCTATATGCTGCTAGCTCAACTGTCTCTTTACCTGACACATGCATAACATCTAGAGCCCTTTGTATTTGATCAATAAAGTCCTGTGGGTCTTCATTAAGATCTGAGCCAGTGAACATGGGAGGATCCAATTTGAGAAAATCCTGCGTTCGTAGGCTAGCTGCCCTATCTGCACCACTAGAACCTGTAGTTGGAATGGCTTGTCCTTGAGCTTGTCCAGTAACTATACGAGCCAACAATTGTACTGCATTCCTTAGATCTTGGTCTGTAGCATTGGTAGGTATTTCTAAGGATGCGGTTTTTCTCCTTGTTAGCTCTTCTAGAGATGGAGGAGTAGAAGAAGTTTGGGACACAAACTCAGCTTGAGCCTCACTTTGATTAGCTTGTCTAGGTGGTGATTTACTGGTCCCCTCCCCGACAGCCTCATCTATCCGCCTACCTATATTCTTACTCCTTCTTGTAACCGTCATCTTTACTATAATTAGAGGAAAAAAATAGGTTCAATGTTTATATTTAACTTCACCTACAACATGGGCTCTATTGCACGATCTAAGATATGAAGAAAAAGAGACAACCCCTAAATGTCACATAGCTTCCTATTTATAGATGTGGTGCACAACACACCAATAAAAAGGACTCTATATAAACACAACTTTATAGACACCCTAGAACGACTGCTCTGATACCCCTTTTGTCACGCCTCAAATTCTGTTGGGGCAGACAGGCACCCGTAGCTGTAAAGGCCCGAGAGAACTAATTCATAACCTTGTACTTCCCATGTATGTTACTGTGACAACCAAATATTCTGACAACATGATATTATATATCGATGAAAATAACTACACATGCACGTACAAATTGATATGTACAACATTTAGTCACCATGTCTAAAATCAGGACACTACCATAACTTTATATTAGTCTACAAAGCCTCTAAAAGATACATAGACTTAGTTAGGGTTGGGACAAACCCCCCATCCTACTCTTAACCTACTTCATAATACCAAAACATATGGAATAGACTCGAAAAGTCCTGAATCAACCTGGAGCTCATCAATATGCACGGAATATCCTGCGCTCCTATGAGTGAGGTGTATGAGCTGAAGTACTTGTTCCTGCAGCATGAAATGCAGGTCCCCCGTGAGGGACGTCAGCACGAAAATATGTACTGAATATGTAAGGCTAAAAGTAACAACACATGGTACAGAGGTCAGTAAATCAGATTCAAGTGTATAAGTAGTACTAGTAGACCACCTTTATATAAACTTGTGGGACTACATATATTACGTTCCTTTCTTTATTTTTACCCTTCTTACTTCATAATATTTGTAAGCCATATGTAATGTAATGACCAGCTGATCAGTGGTAAATAGATAAATTAGGATCGGCCCAAGCTAGGCTTACGCCTCTGAGCTGCCACCTACATATAAAGATTAGGATCGTCCTATGCTAGGCTTATGCCCCTGAGCTGCCACCCACAAATAAAGGTATCGAGATCAGCCCATGCTAGGTAAGTGCCCCTGAGCGGCTCGTCATTTTACAGATTTGCATTACTTAGTTTATTTAGCCTTTGATATTGTTACTTTGGTGGTCATCACATTATGGTACCTTGAACAAATAATACGCTAATAAGAGACAAGTAAATAGACACTTAATGCAACAACAATGAGGTAGGGAGTCGTTGGCACACAAATAAAGTGTTTAGGAGCTGAAATAACACATGGGTCTTATTTGAACAAACGGAGAAATCCTGAAATTTTCTAGTGAAGATTGACACGCAGATTTAATAATAAGCACGTATTGAGGTGTTCTAATGCGTTAGAGAGTGGGAACAAGGTCATTGGATATATGGAGTGTAATGTGCTGCCATTATGTATCACTTTGTTATAGGATAACCTCGGAAACTTTCTTGATGGAACAATTGTACGACTTTATGCAAAAGAGTGTGAAATAGAGTATGCCTTACATACCTGGTTATTTGACTCCGAAAATAACCCGACTTGACTTCCCACCTTTTAGATTACTTATCTACAATAAAATATATGGTAAACTGGTATTTGTAACCAATTAATACATTTGAGATACTTAATTTCACCCAAAACAGTAATCGGGCAGCAACTACTAATCTATCAAACAAGGGTGCTATTTTAACCCTTTTTTTCCTCCAATTACACCCACATACCATTTTGGTTCTTATAAGGTTCACCAAAACCATCTCGACTTCATTAAACATTCCAAACAATACGCAAAATAGATTGGGCAGCAAACATTAGTTCGGTGGTGTATCACCACATCTTTCTTCTATAATTCATTACAAACTCATCACACCTTTATCCAACTTCAACCTGGAAGCCCATGACATATACATACAAAAAAGTCCCAACTCCCTTTTATTGTAGCATTCAATTATTGAACTCATCATCTCTTGAGTTCTCAAAACAAGACATCCATAATCCCCTCTCAAATTCATATATAAGAAAAACAAAATGGAGCAGTCACCTTAACTCAATTCAGCAACTTATTCTTTTAATTGAACTCTTCAAGAGCTTGAGCTTTCCTTCACACTTAAACCAAAGAAGAAGAATAAAAGTTCCTCAATAACAAGGAAACGTGAACAAACAGCTTATTCTATAATTAGCCATATACTTATAGTCAAACACTTATAACTTGTTTTCCTAATCTTCCATGAGATAATTAAACAAAACCTTAAGTGTTTTTCACTTACCTTGGGCTACAAAGGTGAGGGTTTCTTCAAGAACCCTAGAAGGAAAAATAGGGCTTCTGTTCTTGTTGTTTTAGACAGAGTAGAGAGATTTGCTGAAATATACTTCTTTTTGTGACTTAAAAGTGAAGTAAAATGACCAGCAACTTGGCCTTTTAAAGGCCCTATCTTTTCCACCTCCTTGGCTGCATTTTGGACCATAAAATTGGTGAAATTGGTCCAAGTAGGTGATGCACCTACTTAAGGGTCCAAGATGCTGAAACTTCAAAGTAGGTGATGCACCTACTTGCTTAATTTGTTGGAGGGCTCAATTATATTTGGGCCTTGGCAAATTGGTGTGCTGGACCACTTATCCATTTTCTTTCTCTTTTGTTCAATTTGGCCCAAATGAGTATATTAGCATAGACCCAAATCTGATCCATAGCCATGGGTCCATTAATTTGGTCCAAACAACTTAAGTAGGTGACTCACCTACTGGCTTAAATAAGTCAAGAAAGCACCTCAATATTTTGATCCATTTTCAGCTCCTAATCGCTTTAATCTAACCTTCAACTTATACACACTTGGTCACTTTAAACTTTAGATTCAAATACTAGCTTACGATTCTAAGTTTAAATAGTTATCTTAACATTAACTTAGTCGCATCACATTAAACTGTATGGGCAGCATCTATAATTCTATACCATTAATACTTCCATAACAATTCTCATATGTTATATATGTCAAAAGGCTATACCAAGTTCCATATAATTAGAACAAGTACAAGCAAAATACGGGATGTTACAAATTGATGGCATTATTATTGGTTTGAGCGTTTGAAGCCTCAGGTTCCATTGTGGTGGTATCAAAAATAACCCTTCAAGTTACGGTCCAATCAAGATACCAAATCAGTCCGCAATGTCACACACAACAATACAATGCAAAACCTACAACACAAAACACATGTTATTTCAAAACAACCCCCACAATGAGATCCCACCTTCAAGTTTCTTCAAACTCAAGCTCAACATTGGTGGATGGCTCAAATAACCTCCAATTTGGCTCAAATCTAAACCCTATACATCTATAGTGTTAGAGAACACAAATCTAACACTAAAAACACAAGAAAAATGCGAAATCAAAAACTCAAAATTTGACCTAGGTTCAAAAACGGATTTAGTATATTTTTAGGGGATTTTCGATTTTGACACTTCTTTTTTTGTTGGAATTTTCAATTTTTATAATTTAATAGTGTTAGGGAACAATATCTAACACTAGAAACACACAAAAATCAAGTTTTTTGAAAGACCTTAAAATGTGAACAGTAACTTTTTTTTTTCAAGATAACAATTCCAAGATTGATTTTGTTGGAACAAAATCAAACCTTGCTCTGATACCAAATGATATGGAACAAACAAGGAAGCATGAAATCACACCCCAAAAAAGTCCACAAATCACAACAAATCGTTGATCAAATGGGGACGTCTCTCGGATTCACCATCTAGAACAAGAAAGAAGAGGATACAAGGTATTAATACACCAAAACAGCCAGCCAACAACAAGTTTTGCAACACAAGATGAAGCTCCACAATATTACAATAGCAACAAGAACAAACGGGTTATATTAACAACACAAGAAGTCAAAACTAAAACAAGATACAAGATATGTAGTTAGACAAGTGTTGATGTAGTCTTAACAACCCAAGAGCATATTCCACTCTTGGACCTTTAAAACTTCACACAACAAACACCTAACTCTTACAATTGAAACAAGAGAGGCATCCACCACCCAAGCACCAACGTATCAAGCAAAATGCAACACACAAGAGAATCCCTCCTTATGTTACGCCCTAGTTTCAATTGGACTATCTCTCACTCTAAGAGAAGTATTCTTCAATAATAATGATCAAATAAAGAAATAAACTCTACAATGTTCTATTTATACTACATTACAATAATAGATAAAATGACAAAAGGGCCCTTTAGTGACTAGTCTTCAAAAATACTCAAAAGTGTCATGATCATGATCATACTTGTATCAGATAAGGTTATGAATGTGATTGAATATGATATATATTGACTTGTTGGTGAATGATGATACTTACCCATACTAGTATTCCAACCTCTAGCCGTCTCCAAATGCTATGTCTCCATGTGACATAGGGGTTGAAGCATTATATTCTCTTTTTGTGCTATGATTAGGTGATCGAAGTGGTTTGTGCATTGACTATTGAGTGGTGAGCCTCCTTACTTTGGAAGATATTCATTCCTGGGCTCCTACCTTTAGACTTAGTCTTATTTTGACTTTGTTCGACTATTGTTGAGGGCATGTCCCGACCTATAAATTTCTAAACTTCAGTTTGTATAGAGGTATTATTGATGACAGTGGACTTGGGAATATTTGTTAGTATGATGAATCTAATTAAGTGTTTAGACTTGTTTATGTTATGACTTAAAGTATGTTTTCTGCTATCTCATTATATAGATAGGATTCACCCAAATGATGTGATGATTGTGATGGGTTATTGGGGTGACCTCTGATTCATATGGGATTGAGGTGCTCCTATGACATTGCCCAGTTTTGGGGCATGTCAAGTTGGTATTAGAGCCTAGGTTCATGGTTAGTTGGGTGTCCACAATATCCTATCAAGTACCTTTATGGGCATGAAATACACCACACTTATAAAAAGAGAGTTATGTGGCATCTTAGAAAAATGTTTCACTTTCATGTGTTTCAATCTCAAGCTATAGAGTATGAGGTATTGGATTCCTCTGATTTCTATTTGCTATCTTTAAGATCATGCCTCCAAGGAGATCTAAGACTCAGGCAAACCCTTTTGAGAACCCTATGGAAGAAGCTTATCCAACTTTTGGAGTTTGGACCCGGGCTAAGGCTGTGGCATCCAACCATCTTTGTGGTATTCCACCTGTCCCCACCAACCTTAACTATGAGAGTGACCCTCCTATTCTGTCACATTAAGGGGATGCTACTAATGTTGAGTTTAGTCACATCAAGGGGATACCTTTCTCTACTCTCTATTTTCTTTGGATAATAAGTATGCTATTGTAGAGAGTACGACATTTAGTTTGCATAGAGACCATGGGAAAGGGGAGTTTTTTCTAGACCCGTGTCTATGGCCACTCTTCCCATTTAACCTCGGTGCCAAATATAGATTTTTTGATAATGGGGCACCCAACTTGTTGCTTGGTTTACATGAAAAGCAAAGTATCACTTTTGGTAAATTCCATAACCAAATCCTTTGTTCATTTTTCATTAATTATTTAATATTTAGTTCAAGGGATCCTTGTTTATATTCTAAGTATGTTCAACCTTGGAATGTTGAGGTGATTTGTCGTGCTAACCCTAACCCTCATTCCATGAGGAGTTTGTATTTGTGTGTCCTTTCTTTGGTTTTGCAAGGTTTGGATTCGAGGTAGGATCCTTTTCAAGATGGGGAGGATGATACGAGTCAAACGGCCACCTTAGCTTTTGATGACATCTTTGAACGCCAACACGTAAAGGATCAAGACTTGGTCACCCCGAGAGCACAAGGATATGCAAGGAAGGATCATTTTGAGCACGACTTAAAGCAATCTCATGTGTGGAAGGTTGCTTGGTTGCTTACATTAATGCTAACCTGAAAACCACAAGCCTTGAATTATGAACCGTACTCGATTTTTGAGAGCATTGAAAAGGCGCCATTCATTCAAGTTATAATATACCCTGGCTTCCCCTTTATTAAGGGTATTTTATACATTGTTATGGTGTATTTACACACCATGGCAACCCTTCTCATTAAGGGCAAAGTGGTCTTTTTATCTTCATTTGTAATATATTATAAATAGTCCCCTTTAGTCTTATTTTCACTAGTCTTTACAAGATTGAAAGATTGAAACACAAATCCTTTCTCTTGAGAGTTAAACACTTTAGGTAGTCTTAGTTTAGGGCTTGGAAAAGCTAATATTGATCTTTGCTTGGAAATGGTGAATCTTGAGGTGAGTTGATTCCCTTGGCAGTCACCATAAGAGTGTGGTTTGGATTATTACATTCATTAGGGGGTTTTTGAGTTTAATACACTCTTTAGTTCTTAATATTATAATAATCTTGGTCTCACTATCTATCCTTTACTTTTGTTGTTGTTATCTTGTGTAGTGGACTATTTTGGGTCCTTTATTGAATCCGAAACTTGTGTTATTGTTTTTCATCTTTTTCATCACATTTTGTAGATGTTTTTTGGTGATATATACATCATTGTATCTTGTATTCTTCTTGTTGATAGCGAATTCGACAGCGGTCTCCAAAAAGGTCCTCGGATCCTTAAGATTTGCGGACTGTTTTGGAGTTGTTTCGTGTTCTCCTTGTTTGTCTCGTATCATAAGGAAAGGTTCATTTCTTATATAAAGGACCAAAAGTTGATTTCAAAGGGATGTTTGTATCATTCGGTCAGAGTTAAAGACTCTAACTCTAAAGATCCTTCTCTAGAATCTGTTCCCATGGTTAATGAGTTTCTTAAGGTATTTATCGTTGATCTTCCCATAGTTCCTCCCAATAGAAAAATTGATTTTGGAATTGATCTTATTTCGGACACTCATCCGATTTCTATCCCTCCTTATAGAATGGCTCTGGCAGAGCTAAAAGATCTGATACGGGTACGACCACGAAGGTGGGTGAGTGCAAGAGTGAATTGACCCAATACTTGGAGTATACACGTGAAGTACAAAGGAAGGCCTAAATAGGCTCCAAAATCAGTCCACATAATGTACTCCAAGGGAGCCCAATTGAAGACTTTGACTAAGGGGTCATTTTGGACATTTTACACTATTCTTGTAATACACTATAAATATAACCTTCTAGGGTTTCATTCATTAGAATTGGATGAATATTGATGTTGTATCACACTTACAAACATTTCTCTCTTATGAGAAAGGCTCCCATAGCCGAAATCCATGTAACTAGGATTTTCAACTTGAGGGTGGAATCTCTCGTGTTGGATTTATGCTTGAAAACGTTGGGTGCATTGAGAGATCAAGGTCCCTCTTATTCCTACGTAAGAGATAGATTATTTTTGTGTGAAGTATTAAAGGTCCAAGAGTGTAACAATTTTTGGGTTGTTAATATTATTGCCTCATTTGGTCTATCTATCTATCTTTACATTTCAGATTTGTATTGGACTGTTTTGTGTCTTTGTTAAATCTGAATTTTGTAATCATTGTGTTCATCTTGTTCATTGTGTATTGTGGCTGTTTTGGTGTTGAAAACACACCTCTTTATTTTGTTATTGTGTGGTTGTAGAGAATCCGAGAGTGGTCTCCATCTTGGTCCTCAAATTCTTAAGATTAGTGGACTGTTTTGGAGTTGTTTCGTATTTCTCTTGTTTTTCCCACATCATTTGGAGTTGACTCGTGTGACACCTTTCTTTATCCTCTTTGTGCTCATGATATTTTCCACAGGGATATGGAGGGTATGCCTAATTTTGAAAACGACACCTTAGGGGAAAGAGAGAGTGGCCGAGGCCTAAGTCCTTGGTTACTCTACCATTTGATCCCGGTACCATCTTAGGGTGGGAAAGGATTACTCTTGGCCTATTTTCCTTTTGTCTTGATGCGTGCCTGAGCCACCTCCTTTGTAGCATTTGTACTAACTTTTCATGATTAAAACAAAGGACTCGTGGCTATACTTTAAGTTTATTTCACCTCGGCATGGCATATTGATGTGTTATTTTTTACTAACCCTAACACCTCATGTCATGAGGATGTGTGCTTATTTGCCTTCTCTTGATTTTGTAAGGTACAGATTCAAGGTCGAATCCTTTTTAAGAAGGAGAGGATGATATAAGTACGACTACGAGGATGGACGTGTGAAAGTGTAATAAACTCGAGGCTTGGAGTGTTCAAGAAAAATGCAAAAGAGGGCCTAAACACACACACCAAAATTGAACCTACACTACACTCCATGGACGACATTTTGAGGCTTTTTATTAAAGGGCCTTTTGGTCATTTTGTATTCTAGTTGTAACCTAGTATAAATAGAACATTGTAGGTCATTTTTGTCTTAGACTTTGATTATATTATAAGTTGTATAACACTTTGAAAGACAAGTCCTCTCTTCTCATTAGGAGGCAACCTGAAACTAGGGTGATACTAGTGTGGAATCACTAGTGTTGTATTTATGGCTTGAGACGTTAGTGTTTAAAGGAGGTAAAGTCCCTCTTGTGTCAACGTAGGAGTTAGGTTAACCGTTTGTGTAGCATTAAGGGTTCAACAGTATCACATGTTCTTGGGTTCTTAAGATTAAACCAACCAAGATCTAACTATCTATCCCTTTTGTTTATTGTAATCTTGTAACCGTTTGTGTATCTTGTAATCTTCAACCCGTGAGTTGTTGTCTCTTGTTGTTATTGTTCTTATCATATTGTTCTCATCTTATTGTTGTTTTGGCTGTTTTAGTGTTGAAAACACACCTTTCTATCTTATCATTGTGTGTTGTAGTGAATTCGAGAGTTGGTCTCCAATAGGTCCTCGAGTCTTGTGATTTGTGGACTGTTTGGAGTGTAATTTCATGTATCCCTTGATTTTCTTGTATCAAGATCTTAAGGAGGAATTGAAAGACCTCTTAGATACAGGTTTTATCTACCCTATTGTGTCTCTGTGGGGTGTCCCATATTTATTGTGTGCAATAAGGATGGTTCCCTTCATATGTGCTCATTATCGCTAGTTGAACAAAGTGACCGTAAGTAATAAATATCCTCTTCCTTGGATCAATGATTTGCTTGATCAACTTTAGGGTGCGATGTATTTTTCTAAGATTGATCTTAGATTAGGTTATAATCACGTTAATATTAGGGATGCATATATCCCAAAGATGGTCTTTAGAACCCGGTATAGTCACTATGAGTTTTTTGTCATGTCTTTTGGGTTGAGGCATTTATAGACTTGATAAATATGGTCTTCCATCTGTTCTTGGACATGTTTGTCATAGTCTTCATTGATGATATCTTATTATATTCTAAGAGTGAGGCGAATCATGTAGATTATCTCCGTGTCATGTTGCAAACTTTAAAGGATCATTGTTTTTAAGCCAAGTTCTCTAAGTGTGAGTTTTGGTTGAAAGTCGTAGCTTTTCTTGGTCATGTTATCGCTAGTGAAGGGATCATGGTAGATCCCCAAAAAGTTGTGGTGGTTAAGAAGTGGACTAGACCTACAACTCTAACCGATATTCTAAACTTCTTGGGTCTAGCCAGTTACTATAGTAGATTTGTGGAGAGTTTCTTAACTATAGATGACCCATTGACCAAATTGACCTAAAATAAGGTCAAATTTTTATGGTCTGATGCGTGCGATGGTAGTTTTGAGAAGTTGAAAGGTAAATTACTTTGGCTCCAGTTTTAACCTTGCCCGAGGGTAGTGATGGTTTTGTAGTTTATTTTTATTCTTCTCGTGTTGGTCTTGGTTGCGTGTTGATACAACATGGTAGGGTGGTGGCCTATGCTTCTAGGCAATTGAAAGTTCATGAGAAGAACTGCCCTACTCATGACTTAGAGTTGGTAGCCGTGGTCTTTGCATTAAAGAAGTGGAGACATTGACTATATTGGGTTCATGTTGATATTATTTCCGTTCATAAGAGCCTCCAATATGTGTTTACCCAAAAGGAGTTGAATCTCTGGCAAATAAAGCGGCTTGAACTATTGAAAGATTATGATATAAGTCTTCATTACCATCCCGGTAAGGCAAATGTAATTTCTGATGCTCTTAGTAGATTGTCCATGGGGAGTTGGCCCGTGTAGATGAGGATAAGTGGGAATTGGTGAAATAAATTCATCATTTCGCTAATCTTTAAGTTTGACTTGTAGACTTTGAGGATGGTGGTGTATGTATTTGTGCTTTTGGTATCTCAGTCATCTCTTGTTGTGGAGATAAAGGAAAAGAAAGCATTTGACCGTAACTTGATGAAGATCAAAAGTAATGTGGGTCAACACAAGGTTACGAACTTTTTGATTTATGGAGATGGTATCTTGAGATACCAAGGTAGGTATTTCAAACGTCAATAGATTGAGGGAAAGGGTCATGGCCGAGGCTCATAGATCCCGTTATGGCATTCATCCCGATTTCTCCAAGATTTATCATGATCTTAGAGAGTTTTATTGGTGGGGTAATATGAATTGTGATATGCCTAGTTTTGTGGCAAGTGTATGGTGTGTCAACAAGTGAAAGTTGAGCACATGAGGCCCGAGGTCTTGTATCAAGAGATCCCATTTCCCAAATACAAGCGGGAGGCAATTAATATGGATTTCGTTACTGGTCTTCTTAGATCCTAGAATCAATGTGAATCTATTTGGGTCATTATTGATAGTATGACCAAGTCCGTTCACTTTTTACCCGTGAGGACTAATTTCTCAGTGGAAAATTATGCTAAGTTGTATTGTAGAGATCGTGAAGTTGCATAGTGCTCTAGTTTCTATCTTTTTAGATTATGGTCCTCCATTTTCATCCCACTTTTGGAAGTCATTCCAAAAAGGCTTGGGTACTAGATTGTGCCTTAGTACCACGTTCCACCTACAAATGGATCGATAAGTGGAAAGGACTATCCAAACATTAGAGGGTATGTTACAGAAATGATACCAAATGATATAGGAATGACAACGGAAACACGAAATCACACTCCAAATTAGTCCACTAATCTTAAGTATTTGAGGACCAAGATGGAGACCACACTCGGATTCGCTACCAATAACAAGAATACAAATACAAGGGTGTATTTCAACACCAGAACAGCTATAAAACGTGCTGAACAATATCAACAGCAATAACACAATTTTTAGTTTCAATAAATGACCCAAAACAGTCCACTACACAAGATAACAACAACGAAAGTAAAGGATAGATAGTGAGACCAAGATTATTACAATATTAATAACTAAAGAGTGTATTAAACTCAAAAACCCCTAATGAATGTAATAATCAAAACCACTCTCTTATGGTAACCGCCAAGGGAATCAACTCACCTCAAGATCCACCGTTTCTAAGCAAAGAACAATGTTAGCTTTTCCAAGCCCTATACTAGAACTACACTAAGTTGGTCTACCCTCAAGAGAGAGGATTTTAAGTGTTTCAATATTTCATCTTTCATAAACTAGTGAAAAGACTAAAGGGGGCTATTTATAATATATTATAAATGAAGATAAAAATACCACTTTACCCTTAATGAGAGGGGCTGCCATGGTGTGTAAATACACTATATGTAATGTATAAAATACACTTAATGAAGGGGCAGCCAAGGTATGTTATAACTTGAATGAATGGCGCCTTTTCAATGCTCTCAAAAACTGACTATGGTTCATACTTTAAGGCTTATGGTTCTTGGTTTAGCATCAATGTAAGCAATCAAGCAACCTTCTACACACGAGATTGCTTTAAGTCATGCTCAAAATGATCCTTCCTTGCATATCCTTATTCTCTCGGGGTGACCAAGTCTTAAGTTTTTACGTGTTGGCCTTCAAAGATGTCATCAAAAGCTAAGGTGGCCATTTGACTCATATCAGTATGTTACGGGCTTATGTGATTAATTATGATGGTGGTTGGTATGACCGATTGCCTTTGATTGAGTTCACCTATAATAATAGTTACTACTCTAGGATTAACATGGTGACTTTTGAAGCATTGTATGGTAGGAGATGTCGATTCTGATTAGGTGGTATTAGGTTGGAGAGGGTAAATTACTTTTCCCCGATTTAGTCCACCAAGCCTTAGAGAAGGTGAAGGTGATTTGTGATAGATTGAAAACTGCTTAAAGTCATCAAAAGTCCTATATGGATGTGAGGTGAATGGACTTAGAGTTTATTGTTGACGATTAGGTATTTTTGAGAGTGTCTCCCATGAAAGGAGTGATGCAATTTGATAAAAAGGGAATCTTAGTCCCTAATATGTTGGGCCCCACTTGATCGTGAAGAGGGTTGGCAATGTGCTACCTATAAGGTGGAGTTACCTTCTAGTATGAACTCCATTCACTTAGTTTTCCATGTCTCTATGTTGTAGAAATGTGTGGGTGATCCTTCGTTGGTTTTCCCCTTGAGAGATGTTGATATGTTAGACTTTTTGTCCTATGAGAAGATCCCGATGAGGATCTTGGATTGGAAAGTTCGCAAGTTATGAATGAAAGAAGTGTCTTTGGTGAAAGTTCTATGAAGGAACAAAAAGTCCAAGGAAGCTACTTGGGAAGCGAAAGAGAACATGAAGGCCAAATACCAACATTTGTCTCCTATTCTAGAAACTTGGGATGAAGATATGTGTTGATCTCCTTTCTTTGATTTGTGTCTTTGATAGATAGTAGGTTAAAGTCCCCAATGGGTAAAGTTAATTTGTGTCTTATTAGACGATGGGTTCAAGTCCCTAATGCTTTGAAACTATATATGTCCTTGTTGTGATGGGTTTAAGTCCCTAGTATCTTGAGTTGATTCATGTCTTTGGTAAATGATGGGTTCGAGTCCCTAATCCTTGATTTGAGAAAGTATACTTGATAAGTTGATGGGTTGAAGTCCCTAAGTTGTGAAATGCATAAGTTTTGATAAGCAAAGGTTTAAGTCCCTAAGATTTGAAATGAACAAGTGTCTTGATAAATAATGGGTTTGAGTCCCAAAGACGATGACGTGAATTATTGATTGATAATGAGCATGATGTGTGTTATATCCTTGTTGTGTGCTTATTCTAACATGTTTGAAGGATGTTTTGATATGTGATAATGTGTTGCCCTGTGTTTATTGCTTGCCTTACCCCTTATTCGAGGATGAATGATCCAAGTAGGGGAGAATTGAAACACCTATACTTTGAACCATTGAAAAACTTTATCTTTTGGTGTCAGTGGGGTGTGTACAACTAGGGGCTTGAGTCGTACCCCTTGGATACAAGTCATATCCTTCTTTTGCTCCCCTTTCGTATCCTACGCCAGGTGAGGGTCACTCACTGTCCTAGGTCTAAGTGACCCTCCCCTTAATTATACCTAAGGGTATGAGTCGCACCTAGGTGAGTCGTATGGGGTGAGGTCTTTACTTGGAGTGGACTGATTTTGTTACGAGTGGAGAATACGAGTTAGGGTTGAGTCGTACACTTTGTATATGACTCATGGGTGTATGGTCGTATCTTTAACAGTGTATGTGTAACCTAGGAGAAGCCTAGGGTATGAGTCAGGGTACGACTTGTACCCTAGGATACGACTACATAAGTGAGTCGTACCCCTGGATGGGTTCAATTTTCAGCTTTTAACTAAGGGCCTTGTAGTCATTTCCCATTTCAAAACCCTAATCCCTTTTACTATATAAGTGAGTGTAGCCTCCTAAACATCTATTTTTATGTATCAAACACCCTAAACACTCTCAAACTCATCTTTGAAGAATTAGAGGCTAGGATCTGAATAGCAGTCCTCAAGAGGCAAAAGGGAGTCAATATTCTTGGTGATTCATCATGTTTAAGGCAAGTACCTCTTCCCCTTGATAAATAACTCTAAACCCATGTATTTCACAATTGAATTAGTAAGTGTACATGGTGGTTTTGAAACCAAATGAAAAGGGTTTCGTTGCCTAATGATGTATATTGATGATTCTTCATTAGACTTGTGTTTATACATGTTATTGATGGTAGTTTCAGCACGTGAATGCTTGTTGTATGTTGTCTAACATAGGGTTCTTCAGTAACCCTAGTCTTGATGATTTCTACCATGAAATTGGCCTTGGTAAAAGCATGTACACAAGGTATTTATGAAAATGTCTAACTGAGAGGTCTAGTTACATGAGGATGATGCTTTGAACTAGGGAAATGGCCCAATATTGTGTAATGGATGACCTTGATGGTTTGATGAATAAGAAGGGGGTTAAAGTTCCTAGCATAAAAATGAACTTGAATTGTATATTGAACTAAATTTTGGTATAGAATTGATAATGAAGGGTGAATGGCTTGTAAGGGTCTTGAGGACCATAGTTTGACTTGTATGATGAGTTAATTTAAGGCATTGACCTATTGAAATAGTTGAGCAATGAAGGCTCCCATGAAGACCATGTGGTCTAGTATGGTGTTGAATTGGCTAAATTGGTTAAAGTACTTATGTGTAGAATTGAATGTACGTGGATGCATGGACAATATGTTAGAGTCCCAATGTAGACTAATGAAGTCGTGATGGATTGTGGTTAAAGTCCCTTGCATAATGAGATCTCATTAGGTTTAAGTACCTCGCTAAATGAATTGGCTTAGGGTTAGGGACAAACAAGAGAACATAAAACAACTCCAAAACAGTCCACTAATCTTAAGGATTTGAGGACCCTTTTGAAGACCACTCTCGGATTCACTATCAACAACACAACAACAAGATAAAGAGGTGTATTTTAAACACCAAAACAGACACAATATAAGATGAACAAGATGAATACAATGGTTACAAAATTCGGATTCAACAAGTCACAAAAATAGTCCACTATGAATCTTCAAAATGCAATAAGATAAAGATAGGTAGATAGACCAAATGAGGGAATAATATTAACAACCCAAGACTTGATACACTCTTGGACCTTTCAACTGTACACAACACAAACCTATCTCTTACATTGGTACAAGAGTGACCTCGAACTCCCAAGCATCCAACGTTTCCAAGCTTGAATCCAACACGAGTGATTCCACACTCAAGTTGATTTCCCTAGTTACAAGTTTCAGATTTGTGGTCTTCTCTCCTTAGAGAGGAAATGTTTCTAAGTCTTATACAACATCCATATTCAGCAAAGTCTCCCTAACAAATGACCTAAAAGGCTCCTTATATAGTAGTTTACAAACAAGGTGTGAAATGTCCAAAATGACCCCTTAGTCTCAAGTCTTCAAGTGGGTGCCCTTGGAGAGCATTATATGGACGGTTTTGGACCCTTTTTAAGTCCTCATTTGCACTTCACTTTCACACTCCACGTCTCGAGTTCTATACATCTCACAAACTGCATCCTCATGGTCGTACCCATATCATCCTCTCCTTCTTGAAAAGGATTCGACCTCAAATCCATGCCTTGTAAAATCAAGAGAAGATAAACAAGCACACATCCTCATGACATGAGGGTTAGGGTTAGCAAAATACACATATCAATATGCCTTGCCGAGGGGGAACAAACTTGAAGTACATCCATGGATCCTTTATGTTGAACATAAAAAACTTAGTACAAATGTCACAAAGGAAATGGCTATGACGAACATCAATAAATAATGAGCATGGGCCGAGACAAATCCTAACATACCCTAAGATGGTACCGGGATCAAATGGGAGCAGGGACATAGGTTTCGACCACTCTCACTTTCCCCTAAGGTATCATCCTCAAAATTAGGCATACCCTGTAGATCATTAGTGAAAATATCATGAGCACAAAGAGGGTAGAGAAAGGTGTCACACAAGCTAACTTCCTCTATGGTGTCCTTTATGCATGTACTCACTAGCTTTAAGTCCATCACCACTAGTATGCTCAACATAGGGAACACATAAAGAAGAAGTAGATGGAATTTCTAAGCATGCAACACCTTTTATTTCAAGAGAATAATCCCCACATAGATATAAATCACCATGGGCAGCAAAGGAATCATTCACAAAAACATTTTCACAAGAACAATCACATTTCGGGTTTCCCAAGTAATCAAGCAAATCATGGTCATCTTCACCTGATTGAATATTCCTTTTCAAGACTACACATTCTCTATCCTTAAGAGTACTCTCATCTTCCAAGAAGAGATTTCCATCTTGAGGAGGAATGTTGTCACATCATAGTGGGTTAGCATATAGTCTATAGCTTCCAAGACAAGCTATGCCATCAATATCACTTGCACCACTAGGTTCATTAGGAGTAAATAAAATATCTTCAAACAAGACATTATGCCTAAAGAGTAAATTATTTAACCCACGGATAGATTTGGAACTTTCACTCTCTAAGGAATCATTATCAAGTTTCAAAGATATGTCAAGAACATGATTAACCCTATAAGCCAAACAAACATTAGCATCTTTACAACAACATAGGTTCATAGGTTCACTCCTTTTTCCTTGGCCAACATCTTTAAATCCTTCACTAACTTGAGATTCATTAATCACATCACACATATCCTCAAGTGGTGGGCAAGTTTTACTCACAAGTTGGGCAACAACTTTCTCCGGGAAGCTCTCAATGCAAGGTTCTTGGACAATTGGATTTTGTGGGTAGAGTTTGGGTAGCAATTGGCGTATAATTTCAATGTGCCGTTTCATATCTTCAATATTGTCAGTGATACAATCACATGTGGCATTGAAATTATGGGCAACCATTGCAACTAACAAAAAGACACAGCAAACAAACTTGTTAGATCAAAAATGCCTCACCACACTCTCACTCTCAGTTTTACCTCACACTTGGTTTCATAAGTTTTGAAAGCCGGCTTGTACTTCGTGAGTGATTGAGTGACGAGTCTACTCTTATCCCGGAATGGATGTTTATTTGAAACTCAAACAAAATCTTGTAGGACTTGAGTCAAGAACTAACAACGAATTCAAAAAGATTTTGTACACAACAAACATAAACACGAACAAACGGATACAAAACTAACTTACAAGCTAGTAGGAGATTAGTAGGTTGTCAATTAGTGTTCGAACCAACAAACGAACTATGTGACAATAATTGAAACTAAGAAATCTAAAATTTGAGCCAAAATTGTTACATGAACAGTAAAAAATAATGATGTGGCAGTCACGTATTGGTTGCGGTTTCTCAATTTTATATTTCAATTTCAAGTCTTGGTTCCATTGTAATTTGGGAAGGATGACAATTGGTTTTGGAGGAAAAACACAAGTCTTGAATATCTACAAGTCCACTCTTAAAAGGATGAATTTTGTCTTGTACTAGTCCCACAAGACAAGGTTCTTGAAATAAGAAAAAGTAGTTTGTCCCAAAACACAAGGTTCTTGAAATAAGAAAAAGCTGAAAAGTAGAAGTCTAATCTAGGGAGTACTGGGAAATGGTTGATAAAGTCTTTTGTGGTTGTAGGAAAAGTCTTTGAGCCACAAGTCTTACACCTTAAATCTTAGATTTATGCCTTGCAAGACTAACATCAATTCACACTCTCTTTCTTCAGCTTATAAGATCAACAACCACCTTTTCTTCAACAACATATAGAGATGGTGAAGAACACCAAGAACACAAACTTTGAGTCTTGAAGTTCTAAAGTTCAAGTTGGACCCCAAACATCAAAAACACTTTTCCAAGCTTAAAATCTATGACACAATCTCCACAATACACGTTCAAACCTTGAACCAACAACACACCACACGTTCAAGTCTTGAACTCGCAACAACAATACCAACAACAATTGGCCAAGTCCAAGTTCACAATAACAATATCAACAACAAAGGCTCAAATCAAGATATAGACTCAAAGTGTTAGTGAAGAACAATACTAACACTAGAAACACTTAAGATAAGTAAAAATCTCGGCCAAGATACAACAAGAACACAATTTTCGGCCAAGAACACAAAGTGGATAGATTGCTATTTTCTGGAAATTTCAGTTTTCAATTTTTTTTTTGGAGTTTTCAAGTCTCAAGCCCAAGATTGATCTTGTTAGAACAAAATCAACGGTGTCTCTGATACCAAATGATACGAGACAAACAAGAGTACACAAACCAACTCCAAAATAGTCCACTGTCTTAAGGATTTGAGGACCTTTTTGAAGACCACTCTCGGATTCGCTATCAACAACACAATAACAAGATAAAGAGGTGTATTTTAAACACCAAAACAGACACAATATAAGATGAACAAGATGAACACAATGGTTACAAAATTCGGATTCAACAAGTCACAAAAATAGTCCACTATGAATCTACAAAGTTCAATAAGATAAAGATAGGTAGATAGACCAAATAAGGGAATAATATTAACAACCCAAGACTTGTTACACTCTTGGACCTTTAATACTACACACAACACAAACCTATCTCTTACGTTAGTACAAGAGTGACCTCGAACTCCCAAGCATCCAATGTTTCCAAGCTTGAATCCAACATGAGTGATTCCACACTCAAGTTGATATCCCTAGTTACAAGTTTCAGATTTGTGGTCTTCTCTCTTTAGAGAGGAAATGTTTCTAAGTGTTATACAACATCCATATTCAGCAAAGTCTCCCTAACAAATTACCTAAAAGGTTCCTTATATAGTAGTTTACAAACAAGTTGTGAAATGTCCAAAATGACTCCTTAGTCTCAAGTCTTCAAGTGGGTGCCCTAGGAGAGCATTATATGGACGGTTTTGGACCCTTTTTAAGTCCTCATTTACACTTCACTTTCACACTCCAAGTCTCAGGTTCAATACATCTCATAAACATGCATCCTCATGGTCTTACCCATATCAATCCCCTATCTAATATGGCATGAGGTTAGAGTTTCTTGCCTAATGTGTGAGCATATAGTTAGAGTTTGTTTCTTGAATGAATATGTGTGTGTGAGTGGTTAGATTCCATTTCTTAAATGGATGTGTATATGTTTTAAATCCCTTACTTGATGCTATATGAATATTGTTAAAGTCCTATGCGTAATAGAAAATACTTGAATCTATGAGTATGGAAGGTTAGAGTCTTCCATTGCATGCATGATGGCTTCCCAATAGGTGATGAGACTTGTCTCGTTGATTATCATGTGATATGTCTATCTGTATGGATAAGGTTATGAATGTGATTGAATATGATATATATTGACTTGTTGTTGAATAATGATACGATTTTATCCTTATCTTTGAGTTACATGCTAGCATTCCAACCGCTAACCATCTCTGGATGCTATGTCCCCATGAAACATAGGGTCCAGAGCATCATCTTCTCTTCTTGTATAGTGATTAGGTGGTCAAAGCAGTTAGTGCATTGACTACGGAGTTGTGAGCTTCCTTATTTTGGAAGACATTCATTCTTGGACCCATATCTTTAGACTTAGTCTCATTTGACTTGGTTTGGCTATTGTCGGGGGCTTGTCCCGACATATACATTTCTAAACTTTGGTTTGTATAGAGGTATTGTAGATGACTATGGATTTGGGAATATTGGTTAGTGTGATGAATCTAATGAAGTGTTTAGACATTCTTAAGTTATGACTTTTAGTATGTTTTCTGCTATTTTATTATATGGTCGGGATTCACTCAACCCATGTGATAGATGTGATAATTGTGATAGGTTATGGGGCGACCTCCGATTCATGTGGGCTTGAGGTGCCCCTACAACATGGCCCAGTTTCAAGGCATGTCAATGACTTAAAACCTATTTGGGAAACCAGTAGCATTGCTAATTCACTAAAACACTTTCAAACAAACTCTTTTTAATTCTCTCAAGCAACCATACTTTGGGTTTCCAAGAAGTAGGTCACCCAAGGACTTAAGGGTTGAATTTTTTTCGCTAAAATTGTTATTTAAGGCATGTTACTCTTCTGTCATTTTTAATTTGTTAGAAACATAAGTTTTAAAGTTTGGTTCATGGATATTTATTATTGGTTTGAAATCAAGGGTTGAGGGTTTTGATTGCTTGTTGTTGAATAATGTTTTCCCATGGTTTGTATATGATTATTCATGCTTTAAGTATGGTTTTGAATTTGTGGGTGCTTGGGTATGGTGAATGAACTAGGGATTATTTATTTTCCCAAACTTGTGACTTTTGAAATAATTATGACCCTAACCCCATATTATGAAAGTGGTTTTTAATTATGAGAAATGTGGAAATTTGAAAAATTGAACCAAGGGGGTTGTGGATTCCCCCAAGTGATGTAATTATTTTGGCATATCTTTGTTACATTGCAAGTGTAGTTGGTATCATGATAATAACAATGTATGCCTTAATGTTAAATATGGTTCAATTGATGAGAATATGTGATGAATGTTTTTAATTAGGCTTTAATGGTGCTTGTGTAGCTGAGTCATGAAAGTGGTGGTCCGAGTGAACAATACTAGAAACTAGATTTGCTGACGCGGGGGTCGAAGTGACTAGGGAGATTTAAGTCCCCCTCATTATTATTATATGATTAAGGAGGTTTGAGTTTCCCTCACACTATTACATGATTGGGTGCTTAAGTTACTTTAGTATATGATTGAGAGGTTCGAGTTTCCCGTGCATATGTATGAATTATTTTCCAGAGGGTAAGAGCTGAGGCCCATATAGCACATGGGTACATGTTATGATGATTGAGCTACACAATCCAGGCAAAAGGTTTTAAGTGCATATTAAGCTTTGTTTCCTATCTCGGTATGTGATATATCTATTTATATACATTTGATTATGTGTATTGGTTTTGAATGATTTTAAACTGTTGACCATGGCATTATATTAGTTTTATCCCTGAGAAACATACTAGCATTTACCCCACTAACTATCTTTAGAAGCTGTATCCCCACGCGATGCAGGCACTGAAGCTTCTATTAATTTTCCTGCACAGAGTTAGGTCGATCAGTTTAGTTCGTTGGTTCATGGTATTGTGGTGAGATTCCATTCCCTAAAAGGCTTAGGCATTTCACCAGCTTTCATTCTTAGATTAGAGTTGATAGTAACCTTCATTATCATTAACATTATCATTTTTATTTTCATTATCATCTGTTAGAGTTAGGGACATATCCCGACCAATACTGGTTTTGGTTCTTTGTTTAGAAGGCTTTGTTAGGACTACCATGGATATTAGGTGATGTTGGTCGGTTAGTTGGCCGGTCATTGATCATCAATTATAGATATGTTTTGACTTTACTTAAGCTCTTTGATACTATCTTGTTATATGTTAAGAATTTTTCTGACATTGGGAGATATGGTGTTTAGTTGGTTAGGTGCAGGGGGTGATCTCAAGTCTATGTGGTACTTGAAATACCCATCATGACCAAGCCCTTGTTCAGGTTATGACAAAATTGGTATTAGAGCCTATGTTTTGTGTCATTGGGTGTCTAAAAAAAGGCCGTGTTAAGTAGATTCTTGTTTATAGGTATGTAGCGTGCCATACTTCTAAGGGAGAGGCTATGAGGCATTTAGGAATTTTCCCTTTCTTGTTGTTCTATTTCAAGCTATAGATTTAAATGTCCTAAATCCCGTCAAATTCCTATGTTTTTTCTTTTCAAATCATGCCTCCTAGAAGATTTGATGCTTGTGACAACTCTTTTGTCCCATCTGAGGACCACATGGATAGTGCTCATCCTACTCCAGGAGTTCAGACCCGGTCTAGGGTTAGTGCTTTTGATTGGCGTGAGGGAGCTCTACCGCTTTCCCCTATCCCTCCTCAAGCACCCTAGGCTGGTGTGTCTAATGCTGAGTTTTGCCAGTCAATTCATTTGCTTACCCAGTTGGTGGCCTTCCAGACTAAGCGTGTTGCTTTTGTTGCTCCATCATTTGATACAACTAGAGTTGGCCAATTTATGAGGTTGAGACCTCCTACTTTGACTGGTTCTAATGTTGAAGAATATCCATAAATCTTTATTGATGAGATAGAAAATATCTTCGGTGTGATGCATGCTACTGATGTGGAGGATGTAGATTTTTCTTTTTATCAGTTGAAGGATGTAGCATACCAATGGTATGAGGAGTAGGACCATTTTAGGAGTGATAATGCTAAGTCTTCTTTGTGGGATGATTCCTCTAGTGCTTTCCTTGATAGTTTCTTTCCTTAGGAGTTAAGATAGGTAAAGTCCAAGGAATTTGTGTCACGCCTCAAATCCTATTGGGGCAGACAGACACTCGTAGTCGTAAAGGCCCGAGAGAACCAATTCAAAAACTTGTACTTCCCATGCATGTAACTATAGCAACTAAAGGTTCTGACAAACATGATATTATCTATCGATGAGAATAATTACATATGCAAACACAAATTGATATATACAATACTTGCCCATTGGGGCCACCACATCTAGAGACAAAACACTACCATAACTTTACATTAGTCTACAAAGCCTCTAAAAGATACATAGACTTAGGATCGCGATAAACCCCCACCCTACTCTTGACTTACTGTACAAAACCAAAATATATGGAACAGACTCGGAAAGGCCCCAATCAACCTGGAGTTCACCAATGGCCCCTGAAAAGCCTGCGCTCCTACTAGTGAGTTATATGAGCTGAAGTGTCTATGCCTGCAGCATGAAATGCAGGTCCCCTATGAGGGACGTCAGTACAAAAATATTTACTGAATACGTAAGGCAGAAGGTAACAACACACTTGATACTAAAGCTTAATAGAAATTTGATACAAGTGTATAAGTAGTACTAGTAGACCAACTTTATAAATACTTGTGGGACAATGTACATTACATTCTTTTCTTCGTTTTACCTTTTTACTTCATAATCTTTGTAAGCCATATAATGACAAGCTGATCAGTCGTAAATAGATAAATTAGGATTGGCCTATGCTAGGCTTACACCCCTGAGCTGCCACCTATATATAAAGATTGAGATCGGCCCATGCTAGGCTTATGCCCCTGAGCTGCCACCCACAAATAAAGGTATCGAGATTGGCCCATGCTAGGCAAACGCCCCTGAGCTGCCACTCGTCATTTTATAGATTTGCATTAATTAGTTTATTTAGCCTTTGAGATTGTTACTTTGGCGGTCATAACATTATGGTACCTTGAACCAGTAATACGCTAATAAGAGACAAGTAAATAGACACTTAATGCAACAACAATGAGGTAGGGAGCTGTTGGCACACAAATAAAGTGTATAGGAGCTGAAATAACACATGGGTTTTATTTGAACAAATGGAGAACTCCTGAAAATTTTTAGTGAAGATAGACGCGCAGATTTAATAATAAACACATGTTGAGCTGTTCTAATGTGTTAGAGAGTGGGAACAAGGTCATTGGATACATGGAGTGTAATGTGCTTCCATTATGTATCACAATGTTATAGGATAACCTCGAAAACTTGCTTGATGGAACAATTATACGATTTCATGCCAAAGAATGTGAAATAGAGTATGCCTTACATAACTGGTTATATAACTCTGAAACTAACCCGACTTGACTTCCCGCCTTTTAGATTACTTATCTATAATATAATATATGGTAAACTAGTATCAGCAACCAACCAACACATTTAGGTTACTTAACTTCATCAAAACAGTAACCGAGCAGCCCATAACATGAACATGCAAAACAGTCCACAAAATAGTCCCAAATCACTCTTATTGGAGCAACCCATTATTGAACTCATCATCTCTTGAGTTCTCAATAACAACACATCCATAACTCTCTTTCAAATTCATATACAAGGAGAACCAAAATGGAGCAGTCACTTTACCTCAATTCTGCAACTTATTCCTTTAATTGAACTCTTCAAGAACTTGAACTTTCCTTCACACTTTAAACTAAAGAAGAAAAGAGAAGTTCTTTAATATCAAAGAAAAGTGAGCAGATTACTTGTTCTATATTCTGCCATACATTTATAATTAAGCACTTCTAACATATTCTCCTAATCTTCTATGAGATAATTAAACAAAAACTAAAGTGTTTTCACTTAGCTTTTGCTGCAAAAGTTAGGGTTTCTCCAAGAACCCTAGAAAGGAAAATAGGGCTGCTCCTAGCTTCTTAAACGAAAGTAGAGAGAGTTTCTGAAATGTAACCCTTCTTTATGACATAATAATGAGGGAAATGGCCAGCAACTTCTTCTTATAAAGCCTCTATTTTTTTGGCCATCCACTTAGCTGATTTTGGACTACAAATTTAATCAAATTGGTCCAAGTAGGTGATGCACCTACTTAAGGAGTTCAAGCAGCTCAAAATGTCAAGGTAGGTGATGCACCTACTTGTTTAATTTCTTAGTTGGTCTCAATTATATTTAGGCCTTGGTAGATTTGAGCATTGGGCCTTTTTCTCATTTTTCTTCTTCTTTTACTTAATTTTGGCCCAAATAAGTATTCTAACAAAGTACCAAATCTGATTCATGGACTTGGTTCATTAACTTGGATCATATAGCTCAAGTAGGTGACTCACCTACTAGCTTAATTAAGTCAAGCAAGCACCTCAATATTTACTTCCATTTCCAGCTCCTAATCACCTTAATCTAACTTACAACTTATACACACTTGGTCACTTTAAATTTTAGATTCAAATACTAGCTTATGATCCCAAGTTTAAATGGTCGTATTGACGTTAACTTGGTTGCATCATATTAAACTGTATGGGCAGCCTTTATAAATCCATGAACACCATTAATACTTGCATAACAAATCTCATCCGTTTCCTATACCATGTCACCATACCAGGTTCCATATAATTAGAATAAGTACAAGCAAGATATGGGATGTTACATCTTTCCCCCCTTAGAAACATTTGTCCTCGAATGTTAGCATAACTGTCCAACTAAAACAAGTTCAAGCCTAAGTTTAATATTCCTATTACTATAGTACCTATATATTTTATACTTACTTGTTATTGCTTCAATTCAGCATCTTGGACTTTTTCTTCGTATTTGAACAAATGGGGGTACTTGGATTTCATCGCTTCTTCAACTTCCCACGTGATCTCTTCTACTTGTTGGTTCCTCAAAAGCACTTTTACAGAAGCTATTTCCTTATTCCTTAACTTCTTAACCTGTCGATCTAGAATAAAAATACGTATTTCCTCATAGGTGAGATCTTATGTAATTTGTACATCTTCAGTAGGGGTAATATGATATGGATCTCCAATGCACTTTCGAAGCATTGAGACATGAAATACCGGATAAACTATTGAGAGCTCTTGGGGTAGCTCTAATTCATAAGCAACTTGGCCAAACCTCTGAGTAATCTGGTATGGGCCTTATAATGTGGACTGAACTTTCCTTTCTTACCAAATCTCATAACCCCATTCATTGGTGATACCTTTAAGAATATGCAATCACCTATAGCAAACTCTATCCCCCTTCTCCTAACATCCGTATATGACTTATGTCTACTTTGGGTTGTTTTTAGTCGTTGTTGAATCACTTTAACCTTTTCAAACCATCCAATTGGTGATCTACACTTTCTTCCATACAAAGCTTCATATGGTGCCATTTTGATACTTGAATGATAGCTATTGTTGTAGGCGAACTCGATGAGATCATCCCAACTACCTTTAAAGTCTAATACACAAGCTCGTAGCATATCTTTAAGTGTTTGAATGGTACGTTCTGCTTGTCCATCCGTTTGAGGGTGAAAAGTTGTACTTAGATTTACTTGTGTCCCTAAATTTCTCTGAAAAGACTTCCAAAAATTTACAGTAAATTGAGCTCCTCAATCCGATATAATAGAGATTTGAACTCCATGTAGTTGAACTATCTCCTTAATATATAATTTGGCATATTCTTCAACTGTGTAAGTGGTCCTAACCGATAGAAAGTGTGTTGATTTGGTAAGCCTATCAACTATCACCCATATGGAATCAAACCTTCAAAATGTACGAGGCAAACTAGTGATGAAATCCATGTTGATTATGTCCCACTTCCAAATTAGAAGATCTATAAATTGCATATAACCCTGGGTTTTTGGTGCTCTACTTTAACTCTTTGACAATTTGGACATTCGGCTATAAATTTTGCAATGTTCTTGTTCATGTCACCCCACCAATACATCCCTTTCAAATCATGATACATTTTTGTTGACCCTGGATGGATAGAATACCTTGACTGATGTGCTTCTGTCATAATCCTCTTTCTTAGCCTGTCTATATCAGGTACACATAATTTGTTTTGGCATCGAAGTACCCCTTCTTGCGTAAGCTCAAATGCATTTGTCATACCACATTGCACATTCTTCTAAAGCTGTAATAGAATAGGATTTGCATATTGCTTCTTTTTTACTTCAGTTATTAGTGAAGATTCTTCTATATTATGCATAATAAATCCTTCATCTGGAATTTCAAGAAGACGAACCCCCAAATTAGCTAGTTGGTGTAGCTCCTTAGTCATCGGGTCTTTCTATAGATGGCTCTATAGCTTTACGACTTAACACATCTGGCACCACATTTGCTTTTTTCGGATGATATAAGATATCAACATCATAGTCTTTTAATAATTCAAGCCATCTTCGCTGCCTCAAATTCAAGTCCTTCTAAATTTGACAAGCAGAACATACTATTCAAACACTTGAAGATATGCTATGAGCTTGTGTATTGGACTTTAAAGGTAGTTGGGATGATCATCTACCTCTCATCGAGTTCGCCTACAACAATAGCTATCATTCAAGTATCAAAATGGTACCATATGAAGCTTTGTATGGAAAAAAGTGTAGATCACCAATTGGATGGTTTGAAGTGGGTGAAACTACCTTATTCGAGCCAGATCTTGTTCATTAAGCTATGGAAAAGGTTAAAGTGATTCAACAGCAACTAAAAATAGCCCAAAGCAGACAGAAGTCATATATGGATGTTAGGAAAAGGGGACTAGAGTTTGCTATAGGTGATTGGATATTCTTGAAGGTATCACCAATGAAGGGGGTTATGAGATTTGGTAAGAAAGGAAAGTTAACTCCACGTTATATAGGCCCATACCAGATTACTTGGAGGTTTGGCCAAGTTGCTCATGAATTAGAGCTACCCCAAGAGCTCTCAACAGTTCATCCAGTATTTCATGTCTCAATGCTTTGAAAGTGCATTAGAGATCCATCTCATATTACCCCTACTGAAGATGTACAAATTATAGAAGATCTCACCTATGAGGAAATACCTATTGCTATTCTAGATCGACAGGTTAAGAAGTTAAGGAATAAGGAAATAGCTTCTAAAAAAGTTCTTTAGAGGAACCAATAAGTAGAAGAGATCACGTGGGAAGCTGAAGAGGCGATGAAATCCAAGTACCCCCATTTGTTCAAATATGAAGAAAAAGTTCAAGATGCTGAATTGGAGCAATAACAAGTAAGTGTATAATATATAGGTACTATGGTAATAGGGATATTAAACTTAGGCTTGAACTTGTTTTGGTTGGACAGTTATGCTAACATTCGAGGACGAATGTTTCTAAGGGGGGAAAGATGTAACATCCCGTATCTTGCTTGTACTTATTCTAATTATATGGAGCCTGGTATGGTCACATGGTATAGGTAACAGATGAGATTTGTTATGCAAGTATTAATGGTGTAGATGGATTTATAGAGGCTGCCCGTACAGTTTAATGTGATGCAACCAAGTTAACATCAATACGACCATTTAAACTTGGGATCGTAAGCTGGTATTTGAATCTAAAGTTTAAAGTGACCAAGTGTGTATAAGTTGTAAGTTAGATTAAAGTGATTAGGAGCTGGAAATGGAAGTAAATATTGAGGTGCTTGCTTGACTTAATTAAGTTAGTAGGTGAGTCACCTACTTGAGCTATATGATCCAAGTTAATGGAACAAGTCCATGAATCAGATTTGGGCCTTTATTAGAATACTTATTTGGGCCAAAATTAAGTGAAAGAAGAAGAAAAATAAGAAAAAGGCCCAATGCTCAAATCTGCCAAGGCCTAAATATAATTGAGCCCAACTAAGAAATTAAGCAAGTAGGTGCATCACCTACCTTGACATTTTGAGATGCTTGAACTCCTTAAGTAGGTGCATCACCTACTTGGGCCAATTTGATTAAATTTGTGGTCCAAAATCAGCTAAGTGGATAGCCAAAAAAATAGAGGCTTTATAAGAAGAAGTTGCTGGCCATTTCCCTCATTATTATGTCAGAAAGAAGGGTTACATTTCACAAACTCTCTCTACTTTCATTAAGAAGCTAGGAGCAACCCTATTTTTCTTTTTAGTGTTCTTGGAGAAACCCTAACTTTTGCAGCAAAAGGTAAGTGAAAACACTTTAGTTTTTGTTTAATTATCTCATAGAAGATTAGGAGAATATGTTAGAAGTGCTTAATTATAAATGTATGGTAGAATATAGAACAAGCAATCTGCTCACTTTTCTTTGATATTAAAGAACTTCTCTTTTCTTCTTTGGTTTAAAGTGTGAAAGAAAGTTCAAGTTCTTGAAGAGTTCAATTAAAGGAATAAGTTGCAGAATTGAGGTAAGGTAACTGCTCCATGTTTGTTCTCCTTGTATATGAATTTGAAAGAGAGTTATGGATATGTTGTTATTGAGAACTCAAGAGATGATGAGTTCAATAATGGTTGCTACAATAAGATTGATTTGGGACTATTTTATGGATTGTTTTGTATGTTAATGTTATGGGCTGCCCGATTACTGTTTTGATGAAGTTAAGTAGCCTAAATTGTTGGTTGGTTACTGATACTAGTTTACCATATATTCTATTGTAGATAAGTAATCTAAAATGAGGGAAGTCAAGTTGGATTATTTTCGGAGTTATATAACCAGGTATGTAAGGCATACTCTATTTCACACTTTTTGGCATGAAATCATACAATTGTTCCATCATGCAAGTTTCCGAGGTTATCCTATAACAAAGTGATAAATAATGGCAGCACATTACACTCCATGTATCCAATGACCTTGTTCCCACTCTCTAACACATTAGAACACCTCAATACGTGCTTATTATTAAATCTACCGTCTATCTTCACTAGAAAATTTTAGGAGTTCTCTATTTGTTCAAATAAGACCCATGTGTTATTTCAGCTCCTAAATACTTTATTTGTGTTCCAATAGCTCCCTACCTTATTTTTGTTGCATTAAGTGTCTATTTACATGTCTCTTATTAGCGTATTACTGGTTCAAGGTTGGTATTATGACTGCCAAAGTAACAATTTCAAAGACTAAATAAACTAAGTAATGTAAATCTGTAAAATGATAAGTGGCAGCTCAGGGGCATTTGCCTAGCATGGGCCGATCTCGATACCTTTATTTGTGGGTGGCAGCTCAGGGACATAAGCCTAGCATGGGCCGATCCTAATCTTTATATGTAGGTGGCAGCTCAGGGGCATAAGCCTAGCATGGGCCGATCCTAATTTATCTATTTACCAATGATCAGCTGGTCATTTGCATTTTATGGCTTACAAAGATTATGAAGTAAGAAGGTAAAATGAAGAAAAGTACATTGTCCCACAAGTATTTATAAAGGTGGTCTACTAGTACTACTTATAATACACTTGTATCAGATTTTTATGAGCTTTTGTATCAAGTGTGTCGTTACCTTCTGCCTTACATATTTAGTACATATTTTTGTACAGACGTCCCTCACAGGGGACCTGCATTTCATGCTGCAGGCACAGGCACTTCAGCTCATACAACTCACTGGTAAGAGCGCAGGCTTTTTAGGGGCTATTGGTGAGCTCCAGGTTGATTTAGGGCTTTTTGGGTCTGTTCCATATATTTTGGTATTGTATAGTAAGTCAAGAGTAGGGCGGGGGTTTGTCCCGAGCCTAACTAAATCTATGTATCTTTTAGAGGCTTTATAGACTAATGTAAAGTTATGGTAGTATTTTGTCTCTAGATGTGGTGGCCCCAATGGCCAAGTATTGATATATCAGTTTGTGTTTGCATATGTAATTATTCTCATCGATCGATAATATTATGTTTGTCAGAACCTTTAGTTGTTATAGTTACATGCATAGGAAGTATAAGTTTTCGAATTGGTTCCCTCGGGCCTTTATGGCTATGAGTGCTTATCCACTCTAATAGGATTTGAGGCATGACACGACATTAGGAGATATTGTGTTTGGTTGGTTTGGTGTAGGGGTGATCTCCGATCCATATGGGACTTGAGATCCCATCACGTCCAGACCATTGTTCGGGTCATGACATGGTGATAGAAGGAATGCTTGTTGACTATATGTAAAGATATTTCTATAGATTATTCTTGAACTCGTGATACTTACTTATATGATTACTTATGTTAAAGGTTTTGCCACTTATTTTTCATATCTATATACCTATCTCTTTGATGTGGCTTAGACGAAGATATTGGTATTAAAGATATAAGTTACGAGGAAAACCCGATAGTTATATTATTCACGTTACATATACACATATCTATTAATAATGTGACATAATAATGAATGTTGGATTATAGAGGGTATGCTCTTCTCTTTTTCTCCTTTTTATTTATTTTACACCTTATGCGGCTTGTCATTTACTTTAGCCCTCGTGGAGATTGTCATTTACTTTAGCCCTCATGGCACTTGCTATTTAATTTAGCCCTCGTGGGGCTTGTTATTTTTTAATGATATAATTTTACGTATTGTGATGTTATGCTGATACTCATAGTGGCCGAATAATAATGTGATGATACGTTGATACCCGATAAGACCGAAGGATATTATAATTATATGATGATACCCGGTGTGGTCGGATGTTATTATGATAATATGATGATACCTAGTACAACCAGATGATGTTGTGAAGATATAATGATACCCGATGCGGTCGATTTATATTATGATGGTATGATGATATCTTGTGTGGACGAATGATATTGTGAAACTATAATGATATCTGGTGTGGCTGGATGATATTGTGATTATATGATGATATCTAGTGCAGCCGAATGATGGTGTGATGATATGATGATGCTTGGCAAAACTAGGGGATGATTATTTATGTGCCTATGTTCATCTCCACAGGTTTGAGTCCTGCTAGCCCTATGTATGGCAATGATATATTTATTTATGGTCTTTTGTAGTTGGGTATAACATGGAGACTAGAGACATCAGTTATAGCTTTCTATTGAATAAGGTATAAAAGTGGTATAGTTGTTGATTTAAGGTTGAAAGATGCTTAGGGGTTGATATTGCTTAAGTGGCTAATAATGACTAATGGGTTAGCGAACCTTAGTGATAAAGACAACTAGCATCATTGATGGGCATTAATAGTGATGATTAGATTATTATGGAGGCTAGTAATAATGGGCTTAGCAATGGTAGTGATTAGATGTTAATGATACTAAGCTTATGATTTTGATTAGTTGTTAAGTGGGATTTGTGGATTAATGATGCTAGTTGATAAAGGGACATTAGTTGACAGATGGATAGGGTGGACTTTTGTTAGATTGTGGCTAGTGGATTTACGATGGCTAGAATAAAGTATTGGTTAATTGATGAATATGGCTTAGTGTGGAATCTTGGCTAGATGCTAGATATTGGCTAGTTAGTGAATGGTGGTTAGTCTTGACCTATAAATAGTGTTTATGTGATTAATAGATGATAATTAGGGGTTATATGATGGATACTGAGTAAATGGGTTTAGTATTAAGCGTTGGCTAACTAATAATGGGTGAATAGGATGTACTGATGAGATAGAAGCCTATATGAGGGTATTGTTATGGCTATGAGTAGATTAATATATGGTATTCAATTATGAGTACTGATGATGATTATGAATATTGGTAATGGCTATTTGTTGGAAATTGTAGATAACTATGGATAATGAGAAAGTTTTGATATATTGTTTAATTGATCCTTTTATGTTTCTCTTGGGTGTACTCTCCGGTGGTATGGAATGTCGTAATGAGTTCTTTACTTTATACACTAGTTGGTGTATGGGAACCAACTTTGTACTTGTGTTTGCTTGCGATTGTACTTTTGTTACCTTATGATTTCAAATTATTTATTTCTTATTCTCGGTGGTATTGGCATCCGTTGATACCTTATGTTATATTGTTATTCCAATATTTAATACATGTTATGTATAATGATACTGCCATGAGTTGATTTCCTATGTTACAATGTTATTTGATTTACTTAATTATTAGATATAGTGATGATGGAGATGATTCAGTTTTGATTATTTACCTTGACATAGTATGATTATCTTTCACTTTATCATTCTTATATCAAGATTTAGATCAATCATTTGATGATGCCTACTGAGTACCCATTGTTTTGGTACTCATGCTATACGTCTGCACCTTTTTGTGCGGATCCAATTATTATATGTTGGCGTTGATTGTGGTTTATGCTGTTATTGATTTTCATAGATAGGGTGAGCTCTTGTAGTTTGAGTCACTCAATTTTCTTCAATCTTTTGTATTAAGTCTTTAGTATTCGAGACAGGTTTATTATTCTAGAATTAGAGTTGTATTGTACTATTAGATCCTTTTGTTCTAACTCTACTAGGTTTTGGGATTGGTATCTTGTATGACTGTTCATTCTCTCTAAAACCCTTATGTTTACTATTGATGTTCTCAAATTTTTCCTATATTGGGCCTTTCTTTCCGATTACCCATTGTGTTAGCTCCGAGTTAGGGTATTATCTAACCTATTTGTGGGAATTGAAAGTTCCATCATTACTCATAAATCAGGCCGTGATATATGTTTTGGCTTATCTAATAGTGGGATTAAGTAGGTTCAATTATGACTCATAAATTGGGTCAGGAAAATTTTTACCAAAACAACCTCAAATACAAATCCTGACTATTCCAACAGCTCTAGAATGTCGATTTTAGGGTAGGAGGACCTTTGGTTTGGGTCGTGAAGCATCCGATCTTATTTCAACCTGTGATTATGACATATTCACGATCACGACAAGCCTGACTGTCGCAAAGTGCCACAATCACACACACCAAGGCGCGATCATGAAACCTAAAGGTTTGGACTGGGTATAAATGGATCCCTTATTTCGTAATTTTAGCAATTTCTCATCTATTTCTTGAGAGATTAAACCCTAAAGAGTGAGATTAAGTGAGATTTAGGATTGTGGGTGATTGGGAAGCTTGATTAATGATTGTTTATGTAATTATCTCCCGGTTTGAGGTGAGAATTCAGGCTTTTATTTGTAGATTTTCTTGATTTCTTGTTCAAAACCCCCTAAAATCTTTAGGGGCTTTATTTTAGCAATAATTTAGCTTGTATTTAACCCATGTTTGAGGATAACGATTCCTTGATCTTGTGAGAAGGTTGGGTTGGTTTCAAAAATGCGATTTCGTTTGTTAGACCCATATGGGGTTTTGATGTGATTTTTGGACCCAAAGAATAATGGTTCAATATGGGTATCCTTATTCTTATATTAATAAGTAGAATGTGATTTTTATAGGTTGGCATCTTATGAAAGATTCTCAAAAGGGAAAACTAGTGATTTAGCAGATCCTGTGATCTTTCTTCAGCGTTCATGTAGGCTAGGTTTTAACCCTTATTAGATTGGCCTAAGTCATAGTAAGTTTATGATATTCTGTTAGATTTGGGATGGGTTTTAGGTTTTGATGTGATAAATTTCAACACTTAGGATTAGTTGGATCATTAGGCTATTTTGACTATCATTTTGGGTATGATTAGCCTAGTTGTGCATATCATGGGTGAAATTGACCTTGTAGGTTCTTGTTTTGGTGGAATTACCTTAGTTACTCCATTAATGAAGATATTTTTTTGGTTACTTGAGTTTAGGATGATTCTTGCTCAAATTTCCTTACAATAGGTGAAATTGATCTAGTGCTTTATATTAGAAAATTGCTATCCTGGGGTTGGTTGTGGCTTGTTCAACATCTAATAGTAGATTTAGATACCTTAGCCTAGTCTGGGGCAGATATTGGTTGATAAATGATTTCGGGGATTTCAAAGTGGGCCCTTCGACCCACCATAGGCCAAGACTTGTGATACTGACTAAAGACTCGTGATATGCTTATGTATATCTAGGATGATGTTTATTTCAGTGATATTTAGATGTCTTGTTACTTTTTTGGTTTTAATGAATGAAGTTTGAAGTATTGCTTAAATGATTATGCTATGTATATGGATTATTGGTTAAGCTTATGATAAGATATTGAGTATGCTATTGACTTGTGTAACATCCCATATTTTGCTTGTACTTGTTCTAATTATATGGAACTTGGTATAGCCTTTTGATATATATAACATATGAGAATTGTTATGCAAGTATTAATGGTATAGATGGAATTATAGATGCTGCCCATATAGTTTAATGTGGTGCGACTAAGTTAACGTTAAGATAACTATTTCAACTTGGAATTGTAAGCTAGTATTTGAATCTAAAGGTTAAAGTGATCAAGTGTGTATAAGTTGAACGTTAGATTAAAGGGATTAGGAGCTGAAAATGAAGCAAAATATTGAGGTGCTTTCTTGACTTATTTAAGCTAGTAGGTAAGTCACCTACTTAAGTTGTTTGGACCAAATTAATGGAACCATGGCTATGGATCAGATTTGGGTAAATGCTAATATACTCATTTGGGCCAAATTGAACAAAAGAGAAAGAAAATGGATAAGTGGCCCAACACACCAATCTGTCAAAGCCCAAATATAATTGAGCCCAACAAGAAATTAAGTAAGTAGGTGCATCACCTACTTTGAAGTTTCAACAGCTTGGACCCTTAAGTAGGTGCATCACCTACTTGGACCAATTTGACCAATTTTATGGTCCAAAATGTAGCAAAGGAGGTGGACAAAATAGGGCCTTTAAAAGGCCATGTTGCTGGTCATTTTACTTCACTTTTAAGTCACAAAAAAGGAGTATATTTCAGCAAATCTCTCTACTCTCTCTAAAACAACAAGAACAGCAGCCCTATTTTTCCTTCTAGGGTTCTTGAAGAAACCCTCACCTTTGCAGCCCAAGGTAAGTGAAAAACACTTAAGGTTTTGTTTAATTATCTCATGAAAGATTAGGAAAACAAGTTATAAGTGTTTGACTATAAGTATATGGCTTATAGAATAAGCTGTTTGTTCACGTTTCCTTGTTATTGAGGAACTTTTTTTCTTCTTCTTTGGTTTAAGTGTGAAGGAAAGTTCAAGCTCTTGAAGAGTTCAATTAAAAGAATAAGTTGCTGAATTGAGGTAAGGTGACTGCTCTATTTTGTTTTTCTGATATATGAATTTGAGAAGGGATTATGGATGTCTTGTTATTTAGAACTTAAGAGATGATGAGTTCAATAATTGATTGCTACAATAAAAGGGATTTGGCACTGTTTTGTGGATTGTTTTGTATGTATATGCTATGGGCTGCCAGGTTGAAGTTGGATAAAGGTGTGATGAGTTTGTAATGAATTATAGAAGAAATATGTGGTGATACACCACCGAACTAATATTTGCTGCCCAATCTATTTTGCGTATTGTTTGGAATGTGTAATAAAGTCAAGGTGGTTTTGGTGAACCTTATAAGAACCTATATGGTATGTGGGTGTAATTGGAGGAAAAAAAGGGTTAAAATAACACCTTTGTTTGATATCTTAATAGTTGCTTCCCGGTTACTGTTTTGGGTGAAATTAAGTATCTCAAATGTGTTGATTTGTTACTAATACTAGTTTACCATATATTCTATTGTAGATAAGTAATCTAAAAGGCGGGAAGTCAAGTCGGGTTATTTTCGGAGTCAAATAACCAGGTATGTAAGGCATACTCTATTTCTCACTCTTTGGCATGAAATCGTACAATTGTTCCATCAAGCAAGTTTCTGAGGTTATCCTATAACAAAGTGCTACATAATGGTAGCACATTACACTCCATGTATCCAATGACCTTGTTCCCACTCTCTAACGCATTAGAACACCTCAATACGTGCTTATTATTAAATCTGCGTGTCTATCTTCACTAGAAAATTTCAGGAGTTCTCCGTTTGTTCAAATAAGACCCATGTACTATTTCAGCTCCTAAACACTTTATTTGTGTGCCAACAGTTCCCTACCTCATTGTTGTTGCATTAAGTGTCTATTTACATCATGTCTCATTAGTGTATTACTGGTTCAAGGTACCATAATTTGTATGACCACCAAAGTAACAATCTCAAAGGCTGAATAAAATAAGTAATGCAAATCTGTAAAATGACGAGTGGCAGCTCAGGGGCATTTGCCTAGCATGGGCCGATCTCGATACCTTTATTTGTGGGTGGCAGCTCAGGGGCATAAGCCTAGCATGGGCCAATCCTAATCTTTATATGTAGGTGGCAGCTCAGGGGCATAAGCCTAGCATGGGCCGATCCTAATTTATCTATTTACCACTGATCAGCTGGTCATTTGCATTATATGGCTTACAAAGATTATGAAGTAAGAAGGTAAAACGAAGAAAAGAATGTAATGTACATTGTCCCACAAGTATTTATAAAGGTGGTCTGCTAGTAATACTTATACACTTGTATCAGATTTCCTTTGAGCTTTAGTGTCAAGTGTGTTGTTACCTTCTACCTTACATATTCAGTACATATTTTCATACTGACGTCCCTCACGGGGGACCTATATTTCATGCTGCAGGCACAGAGACTTCAGCTCATACAACTCACTAGTAGTAGCACAGGCTTTTCAGGGGCTATTGGTGAGCTCTAAGTTGATTCGGGGCTTTCCATGTCTGTTCCATATATTTTGGTATTGTACAGTAAGTCAATAGTAGGGCGGGGGTTTGTCCCAACCCTAACTAAGTCTATGTATCTTTTAGAGGCTTTAGACTAATGTAAGGTTATGGTAGTGTTTTTGTCTTTAGATGTGGTGGCCCTAACGGCCAAGTATTGTATAATATCATATTTGTCAGAACCTTTAGTTGTTATAGTTACATGCATAGGAAGTACAAGTTTTTGGAATTGGTTCTCTCGGGCCTTTACGACTACGAGTGCCTATCCGCCCCAATAGGGTTTGAGGTGTGACAACTTGACTACTGATTGGGCTACTGAATATACTATTGAATGAGCCCTTGAGTGTGATATTGCTAATCCATAAATTAAGCTAATGATCATGTTATGAGTAAGCTATAGATTATGTCATGGATTTACATATTGAACAAGGTAATGATAGCTATCTTTCATGATAATAATAAGACATTAATTAGGCTATTGAAAAACTATTACTTATGCTCGATATTACATATTGATTACGTTAGAGGTCATGTTTAATGACTATATTTTCGAATATGTTATGGATTATGCTAAAGAGCATGCTTGTTGATTAAATATTGAATATGCTAGTGATTATACCAAAGATAGTGCTTATTTATTATGTTGACAATCATGTTATTGATTATGCTAGAACTCACGATTTTGATTATGATTATTGATTATGTTAATATATTATGTTCACGGTTATGTTATTAAATAAATACTCTCATAATTAAGCGATTGGCGATATTAATGATGATATTGTTTATATATACCCAATAAGGCCAGAGGATAATTATGATGATATAAATTTGGCAGAGCCAGAGGATGTTATGATGATATCTACCCAACAATAATGGTGGGTGATTCTGGTGATTTATACATGCCCAGCAAGTCCGAGGATGATTATGATGATATTATGAGGATATTATTGAATATCCATGTCGATTCAAGTCTAGTTATATGATTTATACTATGATGATATACTTATTATGATATGATGACATTGGGGTATGATATTGACAAACTAGCTAAGTCAAAAATGAAGAAATAGTTATAATGTAGTATGATATGAATAGACTCTAGTGATATATTGGGTAGTTACTAAATATTGGTTGTTTATAAATATTAGCTCATTGCTATATATTGGTTAGTTGATAAATATTGGTTAGTTGCTAAATAATGGTTAGTTGATAATTAATGATTATCAGATATGTGATGTTTAGTTGACAAAGGTTGATTTATTGATACATGAGGATTAGGTTATAAATGATGCATAGTTGGTATGTGCTAACTTATTTACAAATGATGAATATGGACAATCGATGGTTATTGCGTTTCATGACTTGGATGAATTCCAGTTGTATTATAAGAGATAATAAATAAAGATGGTAGGTTTTTCTATCTTGTTTTTATCTTTTAGGCTTATGGGGGCTTGTGATGGGCTATTTACTTTTATGCACCAATTAGCGTATAGGAGTCAAATTTGTAGTTATGATTGTATGTGTTGATGCTTTATGTTATGTTATTCTATTATTTTTACCTATTTACTTATTTATGCACAACGATATTGGAGTTGATTCAGGTTCATTTTAATACCTTGACTTAGTTATGTTATCTTATATTCTGTCATATTTATATCACGACTTAGCTCAGGCGAATGATGATGCCTACTGAGTACCTGCTGTTTGTGTACTCATACAACACTTCTGTACCTTTGTGGTGTAGATCCAAGTACTATTTTTCATCATTGATTCATATTTGTGCGGTGTTGATATTTTGAGATAGGGTGAGCTCCTTGAGTCTGAGTTGCCCATTTCCTTCTATATTTCTGCATTCAATCTTTTTTTAGGCAGATGTATTGACTATTATAGATACTTGGGTTGTATTATTATAATAGATGCTCTTGTACTCGATCTACCAGGTCGTGGGATGGTATTTATGTAGTGACTATCTTTAAACTATTTCTATTGTCTTGCTTATTTATTGTGTTGGATTGCCTCTTTGGCCCTTCTAGGGGCATTTCCACCAAGTTAACCTATTGTGTTTAACTCTAGGTTATGGTTTAGCTTACTTATTGGCGGGATTGAGTAGTTTCCATCATGACTCATAAATCGGGTCATGACATAAGATTAACCCCAGAAATATTGTACCTTTTAAGATCCTTCAGACTAGTAGGGGTGTAGCTTATGAGTTAGCATTACCTCTAGATTTATTAGTTCTTCATCCAGTTATTCATGTTTTTGTACTTAGAAATTACATTTCGGATGAGTCTCAAATCACTATTGAATTCAGTCCAGTTAGAATAGTAGTTGTCTTTCATTGAGGAGCCTATCTCCATTCTAGCCATGGATGTTAGATGGTTGCATTCTAGAGTTATTCCTATGATTAAGGTCAGTGGAGGCATTAACCCGTAGATAAGTCTACTTGGGAGGTCGAGTTTGATATGCATTGTAGTTATCCCAAATTGTTGTTGATTCCAATATTTCTATTTTCCTTATTGGAGGATGAACTAGATTCTTAGTGGTGGATGATATAATGATGCGATTTTTGGTCAATTATGTGAAATATTTATTTCAATGTGATTTTACTATTTTACCCATCCCTGTGGTAGATTTATTGTTTTTCTAGGGTATGGGGATAGGTTGCATAATTCACAATGCATTTTGGTGTTATTTGGGTGAGTTTGTGATTTTTGGTGTCTTGAAAATCCCTATAGTTGACTTCAGTCAACATTTATTAATCTGTGCATCAGATGGAAAAACAAACTGCGGCAATATATTTGAAATATCAATTTTTGGTTGGCAATATAGTTGGTGTGGTTTTATGACTTTTATTTCTCATTTTGACCATCGGTTTGGAAACTTGTTACATAAGGTCTCGAGGGTCAATATTTCAAAAATAACATTTTTTTTTCAAAATATTGATATCACCATAGAGTCTGTAGCATCGAATTTAGTATGGTAGTATTGCTCATTTTTATGCTTGAGATGTTAGAGAAATCTCGAGGTGTCCACAGCTAGCTGGTGCACCACTCAGCTGATGCCCTTACTTAAGAGACACTTTGGTCACTTAATAGACATGGCCTGACAGCAAAAGTGTTGTCTAAAAGACACTAGGCTTTCTTAAGCTATTATCGCTTAAGTTATGTCCTGGTCGCTTAAGCGACACTAGTATGCCAGGCGTCTGTCGCTTAAGTGACAATGAAGTCACTTAGGCAATGAGGAGAGCTTCATGTAAGCGATGCCTAGTCACTTAAGGGGTAGCCATTTAAGTGACCCAATAGTCACTTAGGCAATTCCTAGATATATATTAAATCCTTATTTTTAAGATTTTACACGATTGTTTAGACATGGAGCTTAGGGTTTGAATTTTTTGGCATTTTTTTCCATTTATAAGCTTGTGTAAGATGTAAATCCCTATTTCATTTATTTTTCTTTGATTTTTATCAACCAAATCTTGTTTAAACTTGAATTTTAAAGTTGAAGTTTGAGGATTAAGGCCAAAATTAGAATTTTCTACAATTTAAACAATAATTTTAGCCTGTTTTCACTTGGGTTTTTTCCTGTGAGTTCCTTTAATCTTGGAAAATATGTTTTTGAACAAAATTTTGGTTTTACCACTTTTTTAAAACCCGTCTGGGGTTCCATTTTGGCCCTAATTTAGAAATGGACAATATGGTTATCGCTGGCTTCTTTTTGATGCATGTATTCTATATTTATGTATTTTAGCTAATTTTGGGTCCCTGCATGAGGTTAAAGCTCAGTGTTAATGGATTATTATACTAGTATCTGATTTTGAGGTAGGTTATGGTTTAACTTTCTTTAGACTGGGTTAGAAGGTATCTAATAATGTAAAAGCTTACCATGGGTGTTAGGTTGTGTCTTGGAAAATGTGTTTAGGTGATTTGTGTGCCCTGTGGGGGGCTATGTTAATAATATTTTATGGTTTTGAGACATTACTTTCTATGTGTAACTGTGTGAGGTCCTATATATATATGTTTGGTTGTACTATTTTTTATGGAAAAAACATAAATTTTGGGATTCATGTTGATCTAAGTGAATTTTTGGCTCACATGGTTGGTTAGATATTAGAAATTATCATCTTGGTTTATTGTAAGCATTACATCCTTATATAATACTCATTCAGGAACATTGGCTCCACCATGGAAATATTGGAAAAACTAGAAACACTGGCTTTTTCTGACAAAAAAGTGACATCTTTAAAAACCCTCTACCGATGTATGTGTTAAAGAGGAGATATGATATCAACATTAGATACTGGATGTATATGGGCTGAAGAACCCCCATGGGTCCTATGTCAGGAGCAAAGCCTGGACCTGTATATAGAGGTTGTGCGATGACCTCATGCTGATCACATTATAATTATCTTGATTGCATTCCATATGTTGTGATTATTTTCTGATTGTCTTTCAGTTTGTGATTTGACATCTATCAATTAGTTCTATCATCTTATACTTGTATTATATGTATGTGAATACTTGTTCTTCTTTCCCCTACCTGTTTTTATTATATGTGTATATAGTAGAACTGTTAGTGGGGATGGTGTCGGCTACTATTTGGGACATTTTAATGTTTGCAAGTGATCTTCCCATAGTTTGTCTTTATATGTTTCATTTCCTAATTTACTCATTTGGCCTATGATACCTATACTTATCCTTACTACACCCTTTTAGTACTGATCTAGGTACGATTGCGCTGCACGAATAACTTATTCATACGACCTTTGGAGTCTACTTGAGTAGAGGTTGATCTATGCATTCGGTGTTGACTACTACCTTTTCTTAATACTTGTCTTATTTGTATTCATAGATAGATTTGATCCTTTCGGGTAATACAATTTATATTTTGACAATTGAGTTGTATTTGATGGTTCTTACATTGTGAAAATAGGTTATGGGTTTTGGTTTGGTATCTTGATTGTATACCTGCTAATATCATATTTGTGTGGTTTTGCATCGTTATAGAAGACTTGCCTTGGGTTTTGAAGTTGAATTCTCATTTCACATCAGTTTGGTGATAGGCTTACTTGTCAAGTCTTGACCGACAATTGCCATCAAGAACCTTGGTTTTTTGGTTGTGTAATGCCCCAATTTTTTTTGAATCAAAATGCCACAAGGTGCTATGATCCTAAAGGACCACAAGCTAACCCTCTACTGATATCTGTACCTGAGCACTACATAGTATAATATAATATAATAAATGTAAAAAACTGGCGAAAATTTTTTATAAGGTTCAAAACATCTAAAATACTCAAAACTAAAAATTGAATAATGATACATCTGTCTAACAAGCCTCTAAACTTGTCTGAACTATAGAGATGATGGGACATGTCCCCAACTAACTCCGTCTACTGAAAATAAGTTGATTCTAATTCCATAATAAAATAAGGATCATCCTCGAATAAAGAGGACTCACTTCTACATCTGCTGCTGCTGACTGAGTCTGGACTGCTAAGGGTACTCTGGATCTTGCGCTTCTGAACCTATGGTATAAGACATCATACCATAAGAAAAAATATGCTTCAGTACTTTGAATATAATGGTATGCTAGATGAGGTAAGGCTAAATGCAAGGGCTTATGCATAAACATAGCTTAACTGAATAACATGAGAGTGCTGAATAAGTACATATGCATGAATGCACAAACCAAACTGAAATCATCAACTTTGAATACTGATACTCGGATACTACTTTACTAATATCTGAACTCACTACTAATACTGAGATACTAAATAACTAAATCTTTTGATATTGATAACTGAGTATTGAAGTTGAGATCAGTCCTTTCTTGCGGTTGATCTATAAAATTGATGATGCTGAAGCTGATCAACTGAATCTGCTTATATCAATGAATGAGTTCTGAGTTTGCTACTATCAACTAACTAAATCTATGATCAAACCTTTCTAACGGATGATCTCTGAATCTACTAATAATGATAAAGAGTGATTGTACCTGAGATCAGACCTATCTAGCGGAAGATCTTTGAATGTTTTAATAATAGAAATGACGGACTGAGTTTAAGATCAGGCCTATCTAATGGGTGATCGTCGACTCTATTAGTACTGATACTAATTAACTTTATGTGAGACCAGGCCTATCTAGTGGGTGGTCCATGAATCTATGGAACTATCTAAGTTCCTTACTAAGATGGGTGACTATATTTGACAATCCTAATTTTTGAGTTCTACTCTGAAGACTGATACTGAAACTACAACTGTGGGAGTTATCACTTAACCGATATGCCCCGAATCTGATCTAGTGGGGTACAACCTGTAACCCTAGTTAGAAGGGTATCAATACCGTGCCACGAGTAAAAACCTTTGCTATGTTCAAGCCTCTCTAACGGGTGACACTAAATAGGAAGTCAAGCCTAAGGCATTATGATAGTTAACCCTTAATCTAACGGGTGACTCCTGGTCTGTGCTGGCTACACAGTTTTAGAGTTCAGGCACTATTACTAGCGACTCAGCCTCTCTAACGGGGAAACCTTCATCCTTGCACTCGCTCGGTGCTAGTTTCTACTCCCAACTGAAAGACACTAAACTAATTCTTGGACTGTACTAGACCGAGATAAATCTATTGCTGATTATCTTACTTGAGTGATCTGACTGAGTTTACTTGATTCCATTATCTGATAGAATACTTTTGAATCTCGTTATCTGACTGGATGATACTAAGTTCTGAATTGATTACTTAAATTCTACTAAAGTTTGAAACTGAATTCTTAAATACTACTAAGATCTGAGCTGAGTACTGAACTAAAGTTGGAATGCTAATGATACTTAGGCTGCATTTGTTTTTTTTTAACATTCAGACGTCTGAATCTGAATGCACATCTGAATGATTAAGATATTGTCTCTAGATCTGAAAACTGAATAATTAAGACTTTGTTTTTCAACATCTGAATGTGCAAAAAAAATTTATTTGTATATATAATAAAATAAAAAATTTAATTCAAATAAAAAATTAATTATGTATTAGAAAATTATGTAATTTAATACAACAAAATTATAATTTGATTGAGAAAAAATATTTATGTTTGTTAGTGATAGTGGAGATGGTTTATAATGGTGGTTGCGGTGACAATGATTGATGTTAGTGATTAATAATGTTGGTGGTGATAGTTATGATGTTTGGTATTATAGTGATTGTTATGATGGTGATGATTGATGGTGGTGATGGTGGTTGTGATGTGACTTTGCTTGATGTTAGTAGTTTGAGGTGTTGATTGTGTTGACTGAAATATGAATACGAAATGGTTGATGATGTGTTAGTGCTAGTTGGAGATATTGTTTATTGTGATGGTGGAGATGGTTGTTAGTAGAGATAAATTGTAGCGATGGTAGTGATTGATGTGTGGTAGAGGTGGAATTACTAGAGACAATGGTGGTGTCAGCCGAAGAATGTGTGGAGGTTGTGATGTGTTAGTGGTAGTTAGTGGTGATGCTAGTTGTAATAGATACGTTGATCGGTAGAGGAATTGGCCGGTAGTGGTTGATGATTATGGTGCTGTTGATGGTGGTGAATATAATTAGAATAATAAATGTAATAGGTGTGGTAGCAGTTGACAATAGTGGTTGGTAGCGATATTTGTTGTTGATGATGGTTGTGATGGCAGAGGTGGTTATTGATGGTGGATGGTGGTTGGCAATGGTGGCGGTGGTAGAGGTGGTTAGTGGTAGTGACTGCTGATTATGAATAGAGTGGTGAATATTATCCAACACCAGAATATCTCTTAAGACCTATTAAGACTTGGTTCCAGATCTGAATGATTAAGACTTATTCTGACCTATTAAGAGCTAAAATCTTAATAAAAACAAATGCACTTGATGGTCTAAAGTTTGAACCATTCAGATTCAGACCTTCATTTAGTACAAACAAATGAGGCCTTAGATTACTGAGATTTCTTAAGTTCTGCAATTGTCTGAGGTAATGAATTCTGTAACTGACTGAGTTCTAAGAATCGTGACTTGACTGAGATTATCATGAAAACTGACACTGGCTCTAGACAACAGCTAATTTGTCGGGTATAAATAACCCCAGGACCCGATAACATAAAAGTAAAACATAACCATCTTAAATAATCATGACCATGGAATTTCATTCACCATTATAATCATTAAAGTGTCACTTAAAGCACTTAGAAATCATAAATATGTAATAATATAGGGAGACATGCTACTGGCTCATACTCCATTTAACAAGGTCTTACAACAGACATTTTACATGCATTGAAGAGCACATAATTAGGGAATTTCATGCTAACATGTCACAATTCATTCACTAAGGCTTTTCAATAAACACTTGGCATGCATGAACTTACACACAATTGGGGATTTCTAGTCAACATGCTATAATGGCTCTAATTCCTTCACATAAGCATTTTTATCAAACATATGTGGAGCATGCTTTGGTTATTCACAATTTCTGCACTTACTTGACATAAACACACCACTTAACAAGCAACTTGAAAAACATTTACCATGAACATCACATGAATATCACATACTAGGATCAAAGCTTGAAACTTTGCAACCAAACCATGAATTAAACTCAATAATAACATGAAATTCAACTTTGATTCACATGAATCATGAAAACTCATAAATATAAGATCTTTGAATTTAGAAAAGGATTCTTGAACTTCTTCGGTGGAAGGAACCCAAGAATCACATCAACATGCCTTGTTATATGACTCTCGGAAGATTTACGGAGGAATCTTGATGACTTGGGTCTTGAACTTGAACCCTAATGGTTGTTCTTGAAGAAAATTGAGAGAAAACTAGTATATTTGGGTGAAATAATGAGAAATCTCGTGTTAAAGAGTACATATAGGGGTAGCAAAATAACCGTCTTTCCCTTGGAATAAATATCCAGAACTGGAAAAATCCCAATTTTATACGCTGGCGTGATGTGCCATAATTGCACCAGCTTACTGGAAATTGGACAATTGGGAAACTGCTTGATGGCACGACACATTGGAAATCGCGTTGCCACCTTGGTTGCAAACTAGAAGGGCACCGCGACATGATGGAATCGCGTTGGTGCACTGTTAATTGAGAACTCTAAAATTAAACCTTGGCACGACGTGCCATAATCACAGAGGCTCACTAAATTTTGATGTTTGCCATTTTGGTTGGATCCGAGATGCACTAAAGTACCAGGTGGTACACTATCTCACTAAAATGGCTCTAACTCTTTGTCCGAGTGTCGAATTTGGGCGAATTTGGTATCGATGGAAAACTTATTCAATTTACCACGTTATTAAAAGTCAAAATATTAAAAATTTCACATGAAATAAAATATATTTATCTTTGAAACAAGATCTTTCATATTCTAGAGACAAATTTGAACTAGGAGAAGGGTAGGGTATTACAAGTCGTGACATTTACAAGCCTTTCTCTAAATTCTAATAACATTAAACCTTTCTCTAAAAGTTGCCTCTTTGAAAATATAAATGTATGTCATTTATCTAACTCTATACCAGCAGCCTCAACAAGATGAGGGGGAAAGTGTTCTTCAGAATGACTGGGTGTAAAGGGCACGTAGGCAGTGAATCTGGTTGAAAATGAAAGCTACAAAAAACTGGCATAATGCTCTCGAATCCAATTCACCTATCTGAGATATTTTGATTGAGGGTCGCAACTAATATTAGAGTGTGAAAATTTCCCATTGTTGGAACACACATTTCATTTCTAGGGTAAAGGAGTAAAAACAACTCCACCAGATGGGAGAGGTGACCAAAGGAAGCTTGTTCACCTTCTCTACTTCCATCAAATCATACGATGTTCTAATATCAAATAAAAATATTCAAACAAGGAATTGGAAATCTTTATTAGAATTTGATATCTAGCTAAAACATGATGTAACACCCCAAAATCTCATCCCGAAGCATCACACGATGCTCAAGGCTACAAGTAGCCTTAAGCTAACCCTTTGAGCCTGCTACTAAAACTCATACTTACTCTAGGGATTCAAAATTAGTTAATAAGAATAAATCTCATCACTCAACTAAAAAGACTGAAACTATAATGTTTGAAACACAAAATACTGAAAATTGCTGACAAACATCTGAAACTTCAGTCTGACAAAGCCTTTAGTACTCAAGATCTAGAGAGCCATTGGGATAAATCCCTAACTAACTCATACTCAACTTAAAATAAATAACCACTGATATCAAATCTGAAGGTCTGAGAAATAGGTCTGAGAACCATGAGGACTCACCAACTGTAGAGTATAGATCAAGGTACTCGAAGATTGTTGATGATGCTGAGACTGAGCACCTGACCTATATTATAAGACAATATACCATATAGACGTATATGTGGATTAGCACTTTGAGGATGTACTAAGTATATAGGGTGTATGCATTTATATAAACAATATCATTACTCTTAATAAAATCTAGCACGCAAATATGAATGACTCACGTGGCTAGAATAAACAGTATCATTACTCTTTATAAAATCTAGCATGCAAATATGAATGACTCACATGCAAATATGAACTACAGATAACCCTGACTATATATATAATTCTTAAGCAACTTTTCCTATATGTTTCACTATCTCATATGGACTAATAAATCGAGGACTCAATTTTTCCTTTTTTTTGAATCTCATAATTCCCTTCATAGGAAACACCTTTCAGAATACCCAATTGTCCACTTCAAACATGAGATATTTCCTTCTTACATTAGCATACGATTTCTGACAGCTCTAAGTAATTTTCAGTCACTCATTAATCAATTGATCCTTTTCCATAGCTTCAAGAAAAGTATACGAGTACGACCATGAGGATGGATGAGAACGAGTGTGTATTGAATCTTTCCAAGGAAGTGCACAAGTTGAAGTGTGAAAGAGGGCCTAAATGCACTAAAAATAGCCCCTAAGTTACACTTTAATGGGCACCTCACCCTTGAGGGGTATTGTGGTTATTTTGTATTCTATTTTGTAATGCACTATATATAGAACCTCTTAGGGTTTTTAGTCTTAGATGTTTATTGATATTGAAAGTTGTAAGAAGAACATTTCTCTCTTGTGAGAAAGGCCTATGGATGAAACATTGTAACTAGGATTTCCAACTTGAGTGTGGAATCATTCGGGTTGGATTCGTGCTTGGAATGTTGGGTGCTAGAGGAGGTTGAGGTCTCTCTTGCGCTCACCAAAGAGATAGGTATTTTTAGTGTGTAATGTTAAGGGTCCAAGAGTGGAATAGGCTCTTGGGTTCTTAAGATTATACCTTCACTTTGTCTATCTATCTATCTTTACGTATATTTCTTGGACTCTTTGTTGTTGTTCTAGTCAAAACCGAGTGTTGTTGTTTCCATTGTGTTATTGTTCATCTTGTTCTTCATCTTGATACTCTCTTTTTTAGTTTGTGGTGGCTGTTTTGGTGTCAAATACACCATTATTATCTCGTATTATTGTTGTTGTAGTGAATTCGAGAGTGGTCTCCAAAAAGGTTCTCGGGTCCTTAAGATTAGTGGACTGATTTGGAGTGTGTTTTCGTACTTCCGTTATCTTTCTCATATCATTTGGTATCAAAGCATAGAACAAGATCAATCTTGGGCTTGCTTTTTAGAAAATTCAAAAAAATAAAAAATTGTTGTTGAAAAAACTGAAAATTCCAGAAAAAAGAAAGAGCAACTGTCCATTTAGTGTTCTTGGCCAAAAATTGTATTTTTGTTGTGTATTGGTCAATATTTTTACTTGTATTTGTTGTCTTTAAGTGTTAGTTTTGTTCCTCACTAACACGTTGAGTCTATATCTTAGATTTGAGCTTGAAATGTTGATGTTGTTAATGTGAAAAAAGTGTGGCCGATTGTTATTGGTATTGTTGTTGCGGGTTCAAGACTTGAACGTGTGATGTGTTATTGTTTCAAGTTTCAAACGTGTATTGTGAAGATTGTGTTGTGGAATTTAAGCTTGGGAAGTTGTTGTTGTTGTTGTTTGGGAGGTCCAACTTGAACCTTAAAACTTCAAAACTCAAAGTTTGTGTTCTTAGTGTTCTGGTGTTCTTGGTGTTCTTGGTGTTCTTCACCATCTCCATATATTGTTGATGAAAAAAGTGGTTGTTGATCTTAGAAGTTGAAGAAAAAGAGTGTGTATTATGTTAGTCTTGCAAGACATAGATCCAACTTTCAAGGTATAGTACTTGTGACTCAAAGACTTTTCCTACACACTAAAGACTTTACATCACTTCTCAACCACTTTCCCATGAAACAAGGGTCCATGTTTTAAGGAAAAGTACTACAAAAAAAGGCTCCAAGACTTATTCTTCTCTTCTTAAAATAAATTCCATCAATCCAAATTAAAATTGGTCAAGACTTGGACTTTGGAAAATAAAAATTATAGAAACCGCAACCAATACGTGGCTGCCACATCATCAAGTTACTGTTCATGCATCAAATTTTGGCTCAAATTTTAGATTTTCTTAGTTTCTTTTTATTGTTCCATAGTTTTTTTTGTTGGTTCCAATACTAATTGGCAAACTAGTACTCTTCTACTAGATTGTTAGTTAGTCTTTGTGTTCGTTCTTTCGTGTTTAGCGTTTGTTCTGTGCTTTTTTTCTTCTCTTTTGTGAATTCATTGTGTCTTGTTGGTTCAAATAAGTAAACAATTTTTCTTTTGAGTCAACTTAAACGAAAATCTATTTCGAGCAAAGATGGACTCATCCCTCAATCACTCAGGAAGTACAAGCCGACTTTCAACACTTGTGAAACCAAGGTGAGGTAATACCGAGAGTGGGGGTGTGGTGACGCATTTTGAACTAACAAGTTTGTTTTGTTGTTTGTTGTTGTCCTTTGCTTTAGGTACCATGGCTGCCACTAATCTCGATGCCACATTTGATCACATCAATGATGATATTGAAGAAATGAAATGGTACGTGGAAAGGCTACGCCAATTATTACCTAAACTTATCCTACAAAATCCAACTTTCCTTGTCCAAACACCTTTTGCCGAGAGCTTCCCGAAGGAAGAGGTGGGCTGCCCTGACCCACACCATGGTAAAGAGGAGATTGAAACATCTTTGGTACTTGACAGTGAACTTATAGAGAGTGAAGTACTTGCTAGTTCCAAATTTGTCTATGAGATAGATCATGCTCTCTTTAGGTTTAATGTTTTGTTTGAAGATGATATAAAAAATCCTAATGAACCTAGTGGTGAATTTATGGTATAGCTTGCCTTGAAGGCTATAGCCGATATGCTAACCCACTATGGTATGGCAACATTCCTCCTAAAGATGGAAATCTCTTCTTGGAAGATGATAGTACTCTTATGGGCAAGGAATGTGTAGTCTTGGAAATGAGTACTCTTAGTAGTACTCTTGGTGTTCATGATGATCAATTTACACTTAAATGTAGTTCACTGCTTGAGCATGTAAATGAAGTGCTTAAAAATTCGCAAGTTAGTGATGGTGTCTATAGAATTGATCTTGATAATGCGCGTGACTCTTTGAACATCTTATGTGGTAAAAGCATTGTGATTAGTTTTGTTCATAGAGATCATGTGTATGAAAATATTTTTATGTGTGAATGTGGGAGTGACATTCTAGGGGGAGAAAGGGCTAGCTTCAACTTAGGCCCTTGGATAATTATTCCATTTGGTCCCAATAACATCTTAGGGTGGGAAAGGATGACTCTTGGCCTATTTTCCTTTTTTCTTGATGCTTGTTCGAGCCACTTCCTTTGTAGCAATTGTACTAATCTTTTCATGATTAAAACAAAGGACTCGTGGCTATACTTCAAATTTGTCCCACCTCGGCATGGCATGTTGATGTGTTATTTTTGCTAAACCTAACCCCTCATATCATGGGGATGTTTGCTTGTTTCTTCTCTTGATCTGTAAGGTATGGATTCGAGGTCGAATCCTTTTCAAGAAGGGGGGATGATACGAGTACGACTATGAGGATGGACAAGAATGAATGCGTATTGAATCTGTCCAAGGAAGTGCACAAGTTGAAGTGTGAAAGAGGGCCTAAATGCACTAAAAATAGCCCCTAAGTTAAACTTGATGGGCACCTCACCCTTGAAGGGTATTGTGGTCATTTTGTATTCTATTTTGTAATGCACTATATATAGAACGTCTTAAGGTTTTTAGTCTTAGATGTTTATTGATATTGAAAGTTGTAAGAAGATCATTTCTCTCATGTGAGAAAGGCCTATGGCCAAAATATATTAACTAGGATTTCCAACTTGAGTGTGGAATCATTCGTGTTGGATTCATGCTTAGAACGTTGGGTGCTAGAGGAGATTGAGGTCTCTCTTGTGCTCACCGAAGAGATAGGTATTTTTAGTGTGTAGTGTTAAGGGTCCAAGAGTGGAATAGGCTTTGGGTTCTTAAGATTATACCTTTACTTTGTCTATCTATCTATCTTTATGTACATTTCTTGGACTCTTTGTTGTTGTTCTAGTCAAAATCATGTGTTGTTGTTTCCATTGTGTTATTGGTCATCTTGTTCTTCATCTTGATACTCTCTTTGTTAGTTTGTAGTGGCTGTTTTGGTGTCAAATACACCATTATTATCTCGTATTATTGTTGTTGTAGTGAATCCGGGAGTGGTCCCCAAAAAGGTCCTCGGATCCTTAAGATTAGTGGACTAATTTGGAGTGTGTTTTTGTACTTCCGTTGTCTTTCTCATATCAAAAAGAGCTAGGCCTAATCAAAGCTGCTTCACTGACCATGAACCACCTATAGATGACTTGCACCTACGTTCGTACAACGCTTTAAATGGATCAATATGGATGTTAGCATGATAACTATTATTATAAGCAAATTCAATCCAAGGTAAATGTTATTCCCAACTTCCTTTAATGTCTTAAACACAAGACCTCAACATGTTCTCTATTATTTGAATTGTGTATTCAAACTGACCATCAGTCTGCGGATGAAATGCGGTACTAAGCTTAACATTTGTACCAAGGCCCTTCTATAAATACTGCCCAAATTATGAAATAAACTGTGTTCCTCTATCTGAAATAATGGATAAGGGTATCATATAAAGACTTACCAACTCGTGAACATATATTTTGGCACAATTCTCCGTGGTAGCTGAAGTCTTAACAGGTATGAAATGGGATGACTTAGTCATTCAATCTACTATGACCCAAATTGAATAATGTTGACGTGTTGTATGAGGTAACCCTGTGATGAAATCCATATCACTACTTACCACATCTAAGTAGGGATACTAATCTCTCGCAATGTACCACCCGATCTTTGGTGTTTCAACTTAACTTGCTGATAATTGGGACACTTGGCTTCAAACTCAGCTATGTCCCTCTTAATACTATTCCACCAATAAATCTCCTATAAGTCATTGAGCATCTTTGTATCACTGGGATGTTGGAATACCTTGAACCATGAGCCTCGGCTAGTATCCTTTCCCTCAACTTGCTTATATTCAGAACAAAAAGTCTACCTTGATAGCGAAGTACACCATCTGCCCCTTGGGAGAAAACCTCAACCTTTTGTTGCTGGACTACTTCCAATATTTGGTAAATTATGGGATCATTTTGTTGTTTCTCCTTCACTTCCACTACCAAAGATGATTTTGAACCATTCTGAATTAATACCTCATCATCAGTGTCGAGCATACACAATTCCAAATAAGCCAACCTATGCATTTCTTTAGCCAATTTTTGTTTTTCCTTCATCACATGAGACACACTCTTATATACAACCTATTTAATGCGTCTTCCACTACGTTTGCCTTACCCGAAAAATAGAGCACATTCATGTCATGCTCCTTCACAAATCCAACCACTTTCTCTGACGAAGATTCAGCTCCCTTTGAGAAAATACATACGGAAGACTTTTATTGTTAGTAGAAACATCGACATGCACACCATAGAGGTAGTGCCACCAAATTTTCAAGGAAAAAAACACCATAGCTAACTCCAAGTCATAAGTTGGGTAATTCATTTCATGATCCTTAAGTTTCCTAGAGGTATAATCTATCACTCTCCTATTTTACCTCAACACACAACCTAACCCAACACTAGAAGCATCACAGTATACTACGAATTTGTCTAACCCTTTGGCAAGGCTAAAACTAGTGCTGAAGTCAATCTATCTTTCAACTCTTGGAAACTCTTCTCCCACTTATCCGACCATATAAACTTCACCTTCTTTTGGGTCATCTTAGTCAATGGTGAGGCTATAGAAGAGAACCCTTCAACAAATATTCCATAATACCAGCCAAACCCAAAAAGCTTCAGATATCGGATGGAGTGATAGGTCTAGGACAATGCTTCACTGCATTAGTCTTCTGAGGATCTACATGAAAACCATCCTTTGAAATGACATGTCCCAATAAGGTAAGGATTCAAACCAAAACTCACATTTACTGTACTTCAAATACAATTGACGGTCCTTGAGGGTCTGCAGCATTATTCATAAATGGTCTGCATGCTCTTCCTTACTCATGGAATAAACCAGTATATCATTTATAAAGACAATGACAAATATGTCCAATTACTACTTAAAGACCCCGTTCATCAAATCCATGAAACCTGTAGGACCATTTGTCAGTCCAAACGACATAAACATAAACTTCAAATAGCCATACCTCATTCAGATAGTTGTTTTTAGAATATCTTACTCCCTAACTTTCAACTGATGGTATCTCAATCTAAGGTCAATCTTTGAGAGCCATTGGCACCCTGAAGTTGATCAAACAAATCAACAATTCTGGGAATAATATACTTGTTCTTAGTGGTAACCTTGTTTAACTGTCTATATTCTATACACATTCTAGAGTACCATCTTTCTTGCACACAAAAAGGACTGGAGCACCCTACTGAAAAATATTGGGTCTGATAAAACCTTTTTATAAAAGGTCCTTAAGTTGCTCATTTAAATATTTAAGTTTGGCTGGAGCCATACTACATGGAGGGATAGAAATCGGCTGAGTATCAGGAAGAAGATGAATACCAAATTCTATTATTCTGTCTGGAGGTACCCCTGGCAGATTTTTGGGGAAAACCTCAGGAAACTCATTAATTCTATGGACTAATTAAACTGTTGGGGCTTCAGACTTGGTATCTTTGTCTCAAACTAAATGATAGATTGTAACACCCCAAACTCTCAGGATAGAATCAAGACCGTCGTCCTTATGCGTATAGACCCAAACTAGATGATTCCTCGTTAATATATGTGTGGTGATCAATCCTATAGTGTAATAATACCTTTGACTATGAATTGAGTTCACAAAAATCCCCTAACTCTAAGACGAGTTGAAAACATTTCAATCAAATAAGTTTTAGTGGATGTTTAAACTTGGGTCAACTTCCATTAAGTATAACTCCTAGAATATGATGAATTAGAGGGCCTATTATATATCAAATGAAAGTTCTTCGAATTATATTTCCAACAAGACTAATTTCACCAAAATACGACATCCGAGCAAGAAGTTATGGCTTTGCAAAGTGGAGTGTGTTGCCTAGCATAGGGTTGTCTGACGCACACCCTAACTTATGCCATAAGGTGTGCGACGCACACATTGATGTGTGTGATAAGTGTGCGCCGCACAACCTATCTTATGTGATAAGGTATGCGCCGCATACATATTGACCCAAGTGACTTAAACACTCCATTTTTGGGGCAAAATAGTCCTTTTCCTACCCATATATAGTCCATAAACATGGAATTTATTTCCAAAACAACAAAAATACACTCTTTTCTCCAAATCCCTCAAGAACTAACCCTTAGGGTCTTAACCAAAATATCAAGATCCCTCAAGAGTCAACCATGGGTTTTTAAAATTGATTAAAGATTTAGAATCTCCAAATCGTAGGCTTCAAGAATCATCCATCGAATTTCTAATTCGAGGTACGTGGGGTGTTCCTAAAAATTCATAGGCAAAGAAACATTCTTTAATTCATACTAAGGATTTATAAATCATGTTTTAAGAAAGGGGTTTCAAATTTATGGACATATTTATGTTTTAGAAGCATTAATGATATTGTTTTGGTCTTTAGGCCTTTCCCCAAATTGATTGAAAAATTATATATATATATATATATGTATGTATGAATGTGTTTAAGGATGAATATTCAATTGAAAGCATGAATTATAATGAACCCCTCTCTTGTTATGATCTTTCTCATCTTTTATATGATATGAATTGTTCTAAATTACATCTTGAAAAGCATGTTATGAAATATTTTGAATGATGTTATATTTAAATTATGATTTCGAGTTCAAAAGAGAGAGGGTTGTTTATGTTGTTGAATGTTGAAAATATTCATATAATAAAAGAGTGCATGCTTTTGCCAAAAGCACATGGCCACTATATGTTTGAATAATCTCAGCATAGTTTTGACTCATGTTTTCAGAACATGAAATCCTTTATATTGTTTGCACGTTTGCTGGTCCGAACTGTGTTTTAATGAAAGAATTATGCATGATGCATTATATCTCAGAAATAGGAATTGCAAGTCTTGATGTGACGACACCAATTTAGATTACGCCATGATAATTTCATAATAGAGCATGTTTGAAATCATACTTTTCAGATATTAAAACTAGAAAAATGCATGATTCAGAATAGGATAAAATTAGGCATAAAGAGAGCTTAGGTGGTTCCCCGAAGAAGGCACGAGCTCAGAAAACTCATTGCCCAAAACCGTGATTTGTCGATTTGGGTATATTATATTACGCTGGCCTAGTGTCGTGTGGCATATCAGAATAGAAACTCCAACCCTTGTGGCACACTTGGGTTGGGGGCTTCTTCGCTGAGCCAATGGAGGATTCCATACAGCCCGTGGGATCTTAGAATTGTAGGGGTGTACCACCTAGCTCAGAATTAATGTGAAGAACAGAAACAGTATTGTCAAGAATGATTTATGATTTTCAAAAAGGGTGCCCATGTGTTTCGAAAATTGTTTTATGTATGATGTTTTGACAAATCGCTCTCCATTATTTTATTTATATAATAGCTTTATTTTGGAATGCTTTGCGTGCCAGTACTTTTTTGCTGACCCCCCTCCTTCCAAGTTTTGAGGCACAGTCTAGGGGTCCAGATAAATACTAGATACGTCAGATCACAAATTAGATTGTGCAGTAGTGAGCCTTCTATAATCCAGAAGGCCCAGATATTTATCCTTAGTTATGTTTTGGTCCACTGGGGGCCTTGTCCCAATTTTCAGACAATTTGTTTAGTTCATAGTAGAGATTTCGCAGACCGAGTCAGACATTATTACTATTCAGATATATTTTGAATTTCAGTTTTCAGTATTATGATCACTTTTAGATTGACCATGTTTCCATATTAGATGTCTTCTGCATTATCTTTTATTAAGTGAATATTGTGCATGATTACCAGATAGAGAAAGGTGTTCTGGGCCATCATGGTTTGGAATGCTCATCACGGTTAGGGTCCCAATTCGGGTCGTGACAAACTTGGTATCAGAGCACAGTTCATGGTCCCAGGTTATCTGCAAAATCGCATTGGCTAGAGTCTTGTTTATGGGTGTGTAGCGCGCCACATTTATAAGCAGGAGGCTACTAGGCATTTAGAAATATCTCTCTTTCTTCATGTTCTAGTTTGTGCTATAGAGTCAGAATGTTCCTCCTTCATACTCAATTTCATGCTATGACGTCGCCGATACAAAAGAAAACTTATCCTAATTCTTTTTATTACTATGAAAAATTATCCTAATTCTTTTCATTACTATGGTGTTTTCAGATAATGCTCTCAAATTTACTAATAGAAATTTTCAAAAGTCACACAAAGGGCTTGAGAAGAGCTCCCTGATATGTCATAAGTCCCTCAAGTTTAAAATTGTGATTGTTGGAACAATATTTTTGCTCGAGTGGTAGTATAAGTTAAAGTATCGGTGTCATAACCTATTGGTAGTGAAATTAGATGAAGAACTTGGTGATATTAAGTCACAGGGTTAGAGGTCAAAGTGAGGGTGACCTTTGTGTAACTGAATATTTATAGCCGAATAACCATTGATTGAGAATGATTTACCATTTTTTTAGTGGTAGACTAATGTGGTAGTACCATTTGCGGATTGTATGGTAGTCCGTCGAGGAAGTGTTAGACTCGGATTTTTATTTATACAGAGTAAGATGTGTATCCTTAGATCATTGAATATTGTATCTCAATTTTCTATCTCTTGTAATATGTGATCTTGTTATCATAGTGTTTTTGACAAAAAAAATCAAAGTCTAGTGAAGCCGTGTGGGGCTCTTTTGATTCACTAGCATAGTTGGTTTGTTATTCATTTCATTTTATTGTTCAAAACACAAAAATCAAAGCCTAATGAAGCCGTGTGAGGCCTATTTTGATTCACTAGCAACTTGTTGTTCAACTTTTTATTCTTGTGTTGGTTGAATATTTGTATAGTTGAATCTTTTCGCATGAGATTGAGTTGGTAATAAAGTGATACGTCCTTGTGTGTTAGTTTAGTAGAAGGTAGAGAAGGAGTTATTAGTTAAGGTGAATTGTTGTCTACTTGAAGTATGAAAATGGCAAGATGAGCCAGTAAGTAATAATTATAGACTCATGGTTGCTTGTGGAATTTGAAGGTAGTCTAAATGTATGTTTGGGCAAGTAAGTGTGATGTGAGAAAGTCGTATAAGTAGATAGAATTATAAGGGGTTATAATATAAGATTAAGGTTGACCATGTCTATTACGTGACTTTACCCCCCTTGACCTTCTTTCCATTGATAGTTGTAAACTAGTACTACTTGTGAGAAGGTATGTAGTAGATTTTTGAGGTATTTGGATAGAATGTCCCAATTTAACGGACTGGTATATTATGTTGCCTTCTTCATTGGTGGTAGATGATTGATGCTAGACTATTGACTTGAATTTAATGTAGGATGTGGATGTAAGAATAGTGTCTTAAGATTAATCATGTATGCTTTGTGAGAATTGTATGTCAGGTTGGGTTGTAAATCATGCTTAGCACTATACATTAAGTTTGAATAGTTGATGTCCATAAAGGTGGATGTGATGATTTCTTGGTTAATGATACTAGTTATATGGAAGTGATCTAATAGGCTTGAATGGTGTATGTAATAGATTAAGTTTATTTGATTCATAACAAAGTACGATGTTGTATGTATGAGGTAGAAGTATGCCCAAGGTGATATAGAGTTGCAGAATTTTCTAAGACCATTACATATTGCGTGTGGCTAGTAGACATAGTAGTACTATTAAGTTCCTAGGTAAGGTTTCTTCTATGATATAAGTTATGCGATTAACAGTCTAATGTTAGAAGGTTAAGTAGTGTAGAGTCCATGTTTATGTGATAAGAAGGAAGGATGTGTATGTATGCTCATGTGATATGAGCCAAAGGGCCATCATAGCTTTTGATGACATCATTTGAGGCCCATACATGAAGATTCAAGCTTTGGTCATACTGAGGGTACAAGGACATACATATAGGACTCATTTTGAAATTACAATAGAGCAAAACCATGTTTGGAAGATTGCTTGGGACTTGTGTTGATGCCTACCAAAGGGTTCCAAGAGGTTTCACATTTTGAAGCTTGAAGAAGAAGGGACCCAATAAGCATTAGTAGGGCATCCTTGGAGTGTAAACACTTATTAAGGGTGTTTTAGTCCTTTTTGTGCCATTTCTTTACACTCCATAGGATCCCTTTTTCATTAATTGTATTTTGGTATTTTATGTAATAAGCTATAAATAGACTCTTTAGGCTTATTTTCTCATTAGTTGATTATTGATATTTGAAAGACTTCTTCTTCTCTCTTTGAGAGTGTAGTGTAGGGCTTTGAAAAGCCAAGTAGAGTAGGGCTTGGAAAAGCTATTATTAATCTTTGCTTAAAAATGGTGGTTATAAGGCGAAGTTGATTCCCTTAGTGGTCACCGTAAGGGTTTGGTGTTGTAATTGCTGGTCTTAAGGGTCTTATCACTTGATACACGGTTTGGTTCCTATTTTTCATATTCTCGTATGTCAAGCTATCTATCTTACTTTATTGCATTTGTTTGTTCTCTTGTTTATCTTAGTCTTCATCTCTTTAGGTCATTCTTCTATCATTTGGTATCATGAGCAAGGTTTGATTTTGTTCCAACAAAATCAATCTTGGGATTGTTATCTTGAAAACCAAAAAAAAAGTAAAAAAAGAAGAAAAAAAAAGAAAAAAAGTTAATGTTCACGTTTTTAGGGTTTTTCAATTTTTGAGACTTGATTTTTGTTTGTTTTGTGTGTTTCTAGTGTTAGATTCTTGTTCTCTAACATTATTAGAGTCTAGAAATTGAAAATCCCAACAAAAAAAAGTGTCAAAATCAAAAATCCCCCTTTCCCCAAAATATTAAACCCGTTTTTGAACCTAGGTTAAATTTTGAGTTTTTGACTTTTTTTTGTTTTTGAAGTGTTAGATTTGTGTTCTCTAATACTATAGGAGTCTAGGGTTTGAATTTGAGCTAAATTGAAGGTGATTTGAGCCATCCACCATTGTTGACCTTGAGTTTGAAGAAACTTGAAAGTGAGATCTCATTGTGGAAGGTTGTTGTTGACGTTTTTGGAGATGAAAACATGATATTTGTGGTTGGATTGTCAATGTGAGCTTGGATCTTCAAGAAAAATCAAATTCTGAGTTCATTTGCTTAAGGGTCAACTTTGGGTCAAACTTTGAATGTTCTGGTGTTCTTCATGTTCTTCATGTATTGTTGAACAAGAACATTCAAAAAGTGTTGTTTGATCTAAAAAGGAGGAGAAAGAGAGTGTACTTCTTTGTCTCAAAGAATATTCCAAGCGTATTTCAAGTCTTCCAAAGGAAGAAAAGAATTCAAAAGGCATCAAAAGGAATATTCTCAAATAAGAGGACAAGGGCAAGTGCAAGGGAAAGTACAAGGGGGGACCATCACAAATTCAAACTCTTTTGAGCTAGAAAAAAAGGTCCATTCTTTGTGTTTTCTTCATCAAAACTGATCCTACCTTTCTCCTAAGTTGAAGATTGATTGAATACAAGTTGAATACAAGAAAATTTTTTCAAAACATCAACCATCCAAAGGCTGCCACGTCATCACCAAGGGCTGCCACATCATCACTTCACTTTAAAAGCTTAAGCTCAAATTTCAGATTCTAAGTTTCATTTCCTTGTTTCTTTAGTTTCATTTCTTGATTCTAGAACTAATTAACAACTAGTAATCACCTGCTTAGTTGTGAATTAGTTGTTTGAGTTAGTTTTCTTCGTGTTTTCGTTCTTTGTGTGCTTTTCTCGTTTTGACTCGTTGAACTTCTTTATTTCAAGTTCATAAGTAGATGTTGTATTGTGTCTTGAGTCGATCAAACAAGAATCTATTCCGGCCACTAAGTAGTGATTGACACCTTATTGACTATCGGAGTATAGCAACTTTCAATATTCGCTGCTCCAATTGTGAGTATCACAAAGGTGAGAGTATATACGAGTGTTGGTGAGGAGATTTTACTACTAATCTTGTTTTTTCATTTTGTAGGTACGAGGTGATATAAAGGGAAAATATCTTGGTAGCCTCGAACTATTGTGACTACAACATAGGAGACTATGAGTGTAGTGAGGGATTTTATGGCTACGATGATGTTGGAGATTATGGGGGCTATGAATATAGCCATGATCAAGACATAGGTAGAATTGAGAGTTATGTTTTTGAGAAAGAAAATGAGGTGAATGAAGTTCCTAGTGCTTATGATGAATATGGAGATGATGTAGGGCCTTGTAATGGTTCTTATGATGAAGTTGGGGCATGTGAGAAGTCTTACACTTCCTACTCCAAACCTAGAATTTGTGTAAGGTATAAACCTTTCCTTCACAAAGTGTATGAGAGCCTTGGTGAGAGTGCACATGTGGAGCATGAAGATTCATATTCTTTACCTTGTAGTACATCTTATCAAGGTCGAAGTGGTGTGAATCGGTATACTAGCTATAGTGTAGGTTGTCCCATGAGAAGAAGAGATAATACATCTTCAAGATGCTTGGGTGTCGATTGGTTTGGAAAATATAGAGTTCCAAATGTGCCAAATTGGCCTAAGGTTGTAGTAGACCATTGGGGAAATTATCTCCTTACCTCAATTCTTCCCAAACTGCAAAGAGATGTGATCACTTACTCTGGCCCGAATAATTATGAGAGACAAAAGATTGAGAGGAGTAAGGGTGTGCAAGGTGGCAATCCAAGAGTGGAAAAAAGAGAGGTTGTGTGGAGTGAAGTGAGGGGGTTGTCACCAAACCGTGCTAACTATGTTTGTCCTTTTATTTCAAAGGACATTTGTGTAGGTACTAATATGGAAAGTGGAGGAGCACAAGGCTAAGGAGAAGTCGCTGCCGAAGCATATGGGAAACCTTTACACCACGGTAAAGAAGAATTTGATTGTGATCCTTTGTATGATTCCCCACCCATGTTTGATGACTATGAGGATGAATTTCTTTCTTCTTGTGAAGACTTAAGTAATAATCCATTTGATTCTACTTGTGGTGTTATCTACTTGAGGGTTCTTCCATGAAAAGAGAAAGTGTCCATTGCTTGGAAATTACTTCTTCTTCTACTTTGTGTAACCTTACTGTTGAGAGTACTCATGGTGATGATTTTGAAACTAGTAGTGAGTACATACATGAGGACACCTTAGTTGAAGTTGACTTAAGTGATACCTTTCTCTACTCTCTATTTGCTTTTGATAATGTCTATGCTATTGTAGAGAGTGTGTCTTTTAGATTGGGTGAAGCCTATGGGGAAAAAGAGTGTTGTCTAGATCCATGTCTATGGCCACTCTTTCCATTTAACCCGGGTGCCAAATGTAGATATGATACGGGTGTACAAAGCTGTCCAATATGTTCTCGACCATTCACACGAAGTCAAGCTCGGGAGTAACAAAAACTACAAGCCATGTTCATGCAAATGGCTGCGTGTTATTTGGTACTTGATCCGCCAAAGATCTTCAACATTTTTAAGTGTGAAAATGAGCCTTGAAGTGTAATAAATTACACTCTAAGGGCACCCCATGACTGAAGGGTAGGAAGGTCATTTGTCCTTCATTTTGTGTGTAATATAAATAGATACTATGAGGGTTATTATCAGCACTTAGTTCATTCCTCATATTTCACAACAACAAGTCTTATAACATTGAATATTTCTCTCTCTGTTGTTCTTGAGAGTAAAACTTGAAATCTGTCCAACAAGTGTAGTTACACTTGTGTTGTTTCTTGGCTAGAAACTTGGGATTTTGAGGTTCATGAGTTCCTCTTGGTCTAAGTAAGAACTTGGTACTGAAATCTTTTGGTCTTAGGGTCCTTTCTTCAAGTTAGGATTCATAGATTCTAAGATATCTTTGTGTCAAGTTACTATCTTTCATTTTGTACTCTTGAAACTTTGCAGTAACTTAGTGAAGCCGTGTGGGGCTGATTTTCGATTCACTATAGTTACTGCCATTTGTTGTTCTTGTTGTTAACATTGTACTTTTGTAATCTATCATCTTGTGTTGTTGAACCATTGTTTAATGTTATTGTTATCTTCTTGTTCTCCTTGTGTAGCTACTGTTTTGGTGTTAGTATTACTTTAAAATTTCATGATTGTTGTTGTCTTCACATATTGGAGTTATTATCTTCAAGCTCTCGAAATTGTAGTGTGTTTGGACTGATTTTGTGGCAGATTTGATACGCTCCAAGTTAGTAGTGTATCATTTGATATCAAAGACGTCTTTGATTTTGTTCTAACAAGATCAATCTTGGGCTTGAGACTTGAAAACTACAAAAAAAAAACTGAAATCTAAAAATTTCAGAAATAGTCAAATCTGCAACCTTTGTGTTCTTGGCCATAAATTGTGATGTGTTGTTGTATGGGCCGAGATTTTCTTATTTTTTCTTGGATAGATCTTTTAGTATTTTTTGTATAGAGTGTTTCTAGTGTTGGTTTCTTTCTCAGCAACACTAAAGGTGTCAAGATCTAAAGATTGAGCTTATAATATTGACCATAGTTGTGGTTCTTTGTGGCTGGCTGTTTGTTGTTACTTGTTATTGACAATTGGTGGTGTTGTGTTGTATTTTTAAAGAAGTTGTTGTTGAGTTCTTGAAGGTTGTTGTTGTGTTCATCAAGTTCTTCATCTTTTCTTACAACTTTAGACAACCAAAAAGTGTGATATAAATTCAAGAGTTGAAGCTAAAAATACTAAAGCATGTTGTGAGAAGCCTTGAACCCATCATTTCTTAGACTAAGCTTCTACTTTTCAGCAACTTTTTCTTATTTCAAGAACCTAGTGTTGTGTGACAAGATACCTTTTTCTTATTTCAAGAACCTAGTGTTGTGTGACAAAATACCTTTTCTTATTTCAAGAACCTTGTGTTGTGGGACAAGTACTTTTTCTTATTTCAAGAACCTAGCGTTGTGGGACAAGGTACTTTTCTTATTTCAAGATTTATGTTTTCCCTCCAAGACCAATTGTCATCCTTTCCAAATTGTGTAAAGATTTAAATTTCAGAATTGGTGCTTAAATTATGTGGGACCAAGACCAATTACATGCTGCCACATCACCCATTTTCTACTGTTCACGTCACCCATTGTCTACTGTTCACATCATTAATAAGCTCAAATTTAGGTTTCTAGTTTCTAATTGTTGATTCTTAGTTTCATTACTTGGTTCTAGAAATAAATAACATGCTATTACACTCCTACTAGGTTGTCAATTAGTCCTTTTAATTCCCTTGTTCGTGTCCACGTTTAGTTGGGTGCTTTTATTCGTTTGAATATGTTGTAACTTCTTAATTCCAGTCCATCGAGAATTCTTTGAGTTTCAACCGAGAGAGTGTGAGTGAGGAGAGGTTTAACGCTAACTTAATTACTGATTGTGTAGGTAACACCTTGACATGGAAGGAAGCACATCCCATACTACTGAACAAGACACTATGAAGGAACACTTGAGGCCATTACCAGAAGTTTAGAAAGGTTGAACACAGAATTTAGGGCAATGAGGGAAGGAGATTTGACTACGATAAGTGGGAGATTGGATCAAGTGGAGAGTCAAAGGAACTCTCGTTCATCCACTCCTCATCATATTCCTTGAAGTGGGCATGAAAGAACTTTATCCACAACTATCTCACTAAATAATGAATCCACCTCTAGCCCCACTAAATGCCACAAATCATACCACTACTTTCCCTCTAAACCAAGAAGCGAATAGACCACACCATTCCTAAACTCCACCAAATCAAAGACCACCATATCCATAAATCCCAATGCCTCTAAATCACCAAAACTGACCAGCTTACTTTGAGGAACATGGTAGAGAGGAGTATGATGGATACGGAGCCTTTGATGATGCTTGCATGAGAGAGGAGGAGCTAAGAAGGGGCCGTATTGATCCAAAGAGGTATGAGGGTATGGAGAAAGGGGAAATCGACACCAAGAAAGAGACGTAGGCATCAATACCATCAAATTAAGCCTACCTATCTTTAAGGGTGAAAGTGACCCCGAGGCCTACTTAGCTTGGGAATCAGCTTGTGACAAAGTTTTTCAAGTTAATGATATCTCAGAAGAAAAGAAAAGTTGTTATGCCATAGCTCAATTTGAGGGTTATGCCTACACTTGGTGGCAGTACGTCAAGCTTTTTGGTGATGAATTAGTTGATGGGCAGCCACCACCTTGGTTTCTGTTAAGGTACTTGATAAGGTAATGTTACCTTCCTGAGAGTTATCGCCATGAATTGCTTGCTAGATTGTACAACTTGCATTAAGGCAATAAAAGTCTAATGGCATATTATGATGAATTTCAATAACTCATGTTGAAGCTTGATCATCGTGGGGAACAAATCAGTCATGACATCATCCGATTCAAGTGTGGGTTGAACAAAGAGATCTCCACTCATTTGACACTTCACAAATTTGATATTGAAGGTATTTTCAAAGCAACTCTTGAGATTAAAAGGGAGCTTAAAGAGAGGTCGTCGCTCAAGGCAAGGGGACAATCTATCTCGGGTTGGCCTAGAAGCAAGGACGTGGTTCAATCCTCTTTGGGTTGGCCCAAAACTAAGGACCAACCCGCCACTACAAGGCTGCCCGAGCCCAAAACAGTCCACAAAATTCCTCTAAAACAAGAAGTTCACAAGTATCCAAACCCAAAAGAATTCCAATATTTCAAGTGCCAAGGTTGGGGACATAAATCAAATGAATGTCCAAATCGACGCAACGTGATACTGTGGAAAGGGAGATTATATTACCTTGGTGAGGAGGTGGGTGTTGAAAAAGAAGAGGATAAGGCCGAGCCTCAAGAAGGAGAGGAAACTAGAAATAGGCCACTTGATGATGATGATGATGATGATGATGATGGTGAAGTTATTTACCCACAAGAAGGGGAGCGTGTTTTCCAAACTTTATAGTTATACGCGCTATGATTAGTAAGGCAATAGACGACCCTAGACAAAGGGAAAATCTATTACATACTAAATGTCTTGTAAAGGGGAATGTGTGCACTTTGGTGATTGATAGTGGTAGTTGTGCGAATGTTGTTAGTGTCGCTATGGTGAACTTTCTGAAATTACCAACTACACTTCATACTAGCCCTTACAAGTTGCAATGATTGAACAATTGCAGTAATTAAAGGTCATAAGGCAATGTGTAATATGGTTTAAGGTAGGGAACTACCAAGACGAAGTGCTTTGTGATGTGATACCAATGCAAGCATGTCATTTGTTGTTAGGTCGACCTTGAAAATATAATAGGTCTACCAAACATGATTGGAGGACCAACCGATATTCACTTGAGAAGGATGGTCAAAAGGTCACTCTTTATCCTCTTTTGCCATCACAAGTGAATGAATTACATCAAAAGATGAGGGAGTTGAAGGAAAAGGGAAAGAAACCTGAAAATGGTGAAAAGAAAGGGAAAACTATGGGTGGGGCAGTAGGGATTTCCAAGGCTGCCTCAATATCAAATGGGCAACAAAACATGGTGATGTTGGCTAGAAAGAAGGAACTCTTCTTGTATTATAATGTGGACATGCCTATGCTTCTTTTGGCTCATTGTTTTAATACTACCCCCACTAATTCTTCTATTTCTCCTTTGATTTCTTGTGTGTTGCAGGATTATGAAGATGTATTTCCTAAAGAACCTCTGAAAGGATTTCCCCTGCTTCGGGGAACCAAATAAGCCGGCTTACAGAAGCAACCCTATGGACACCAAATAATTGCAGCGTCAAGTTGAGGAACTCCTCAACAAAGGCTATATCAAGGAGAGCATGAGTTTGTGCGCGATTCCGGTGGTACTGGTACCTAAGAAAGATAGAACATGGCGTATGTGTGTGACTGCCGAGCCACCAATAAGATTATGGTAAAATATAGTCACCCTATCTCTAGGTTAGATGATATCCTTAATGAATTGAATGGTTTGTGTTTATTTTCCAAGATTGATTTAAGGAGTGGCTATCAACAAATAAGAATGCAACCCGGTGATGAATGGAAAACTACCTTCAAGACTAAATTTGGTCTCTATGAATGGATGGATGGTTATGCCATTCGGCCTAACAAATGCTCCAAGTACTTTCATGAGGCTAATGAATCATGTGATGAAGCCATTTATTGGAAAGTTTGTTGTTGTTCACTTTGATGATGTCTTGGTCTATAGTAAGTCAATCGATGAGCATGTGATGCATTTACAATGTGTGTTTGATGTCCTTAGAAAGGAAAGGTTGTATCCAAATCTGGAGAAGTGCTCTTTTAGTGTTAATGAAGTTATTTTCTTGGGTTTTGTTGTTAGTTCAATAGGGGTCGAAGTGGATGAATCCAAGATAGATGCTATCAAAAATTGGCCAACCCCGCAAACCATTAGCGAAGTAAGAAGCTTCCATGGGTTAGCTAGTTTTTATAGAAGGTTTGTCAAAGGATTCAGCACTATAGCCGCTTCTCTGACCGCGGTTATTCGAAAAGACCAACCCTTCAAGTGGGGTGAAGAGCAAGCTAAGGATTTTGAAACCTTTTCACGCCTTTATTACAATTGCCCAACTTTGATAAGACATTTGAAGTTGAATATGATGCTAGTAAAGTGGGCATAGGGGCTATTTTGATGCAAGATTTAAAACCCATTGCTTATTTTAGTGAAAATCTCAAAGGAGCAACTCTAACCTACTCCACGTACGATCTAGAGTTGTATGCCTTGATTTTAGCTTTGGCCACTTGGCAGCACTATTTATGGCCCAAGGAGTTCATGATCCGAATGGACCATGAATCCTTGAAGCATCTTCGGGCACAAAACAAGCTTAACAAGCGGAATGCAAAATGGATTGAGTTTCTTGAAACCTTCCCTTATGTTATTCAATACAAAAAGGATAAGGACAATGTAGTAGCCAATGCTTTGTCTAGAAAACACGTTCTTGTGTCAACATTATCTTCAAAATTAATGGGTTTTGAGAGTTTGAAAGAATTGTAACCCGAGGACCCTCACTTTGCTCCTATCTTTAGGGAATCAAAGAAATGGGTAGGGATAAGTGGGATTCAGCTAGGGGTTCAAATCCCTATGACAAGTTTGATGGATACTTGTTTAAAGGTAGACGATTGTGTGTACCCTCCAGTTCTTGGAGAGAGTTATTTGTGAGGGAAGCACACAATGGCGGTCTAATGAGTCACTTTCGGATCGAAAAGACCCTTGGAATATTGGAGAAGCAATTCTATTGGCCAAAAATGCACAAGGATGTGGCCAACATTTATGGCCAATGCATAGATTTCAAAGGATCCAAATCGCAGCTCCTACCTCATGGGTTGTACACCCCGCTGCCCACTCCTTTATGCCCTTGGCTTGACATATCTATGGATTTCGTGTTAGGGTTGCCTTGGAATAGACAAGGTCGGGATAGTATCTTTGTTGTGGTCGATTGGTTTTCTAAGATGGCACACTTTATTCCATGCTTTAAATGTGATGATGCACCTAGTGTGGCCTCTTTGTTTATTGATAATGTTGTCAAGTTGCATGGTGTTCCGAGGACCATTGTCAGTGATAGGGACTCTAAGTTCCTAAGTCACTTTTGAAAATCCATGTGGGGTAGGCTTGGAACCAAGTTGTTATTCTCTACATCTTGCCACCCACAAACTGATGGTCAAATGACAGTGGTAAATAGGACTTTGGGTGCTTGCTACGTTCCATGGTAAACGAAAAATTGACTTCTTAGGAGGAACACCTACCATTGATTGAGTTTGTATATAACCGTGTCATACACTTAAGTAAAGGAATGACTCCCTTTCAGTGTATATTTGGCCTCAACCCCCTTACCCCTTTTGATTTAAATCCTTTGCCTAGTGATGTTATGATTAGCTTAGATGGAAGCAAATGGGCAAATTCGATGAAGAAGTTACATGAGAAGGTGCGGCTTCGACTTGAGAAGAAAAATCAAGACATTGCAAGGACAGTCAACAAGGGGAGAAAGAAACTCATTCTTGAACAGGGTGATTGGGTGTGGGTTCACCTTAGAAAGGATAGGTTCCCATCTCAAAGAAAGTCCAAATTGATGCCAAGAGGCGATGGTCCATTCCAAGTACTTGAACCGATCAATGATAATGCCTACAAGATTGACCTTTCCCCGGAATACCAAGTGCACAACACTTTCAACGTGTGTGATCTTTCTCTAGTGGATGCGGTTGAGGATGACCAAATTCTGAATTTGAGGTCAAATTCCTCTCAAGATGGAGAGGATGATACGGGTGTACAAATCTGTCCAATACGTTCTCGACCATTCACACAAAGTCAAGCTCGAAAGCTATAAAAACTACAAGCCATGTTCATGTAAATGACTGCGTGTGAGTTGGTACTTGATCCGCCAAATATCTTCAACATTTGTAAGTGTGAAAATGATCCTTGTAGTGTAATAAATTACACTCTAAGGGCACCCCATGACTGAAGGGTAGGAAAGTCATTTGTCCTTCATTTTGTGTGTAATATAAATAGATGCTATTGGGGTTATTTTCAACACTTAGTTCATTCTTCATATTTCACAACAAGTGTAGTTACACTTGTGTTGTTTCTTGGCTAGAAACTTGAGATCCTGAGGTTCATGAGTTCCTCTTGGTATAAGTAAGAACTTGGTACTGGAATCTTTTGGTCTTAGGGTCCTTTCTTCAAGTTAGGGTTCATAAATTCTAAGATACTTTGTGTCATGTTACTATCTTTTATTTTGTACTCTTGAAACTTTGCAGTAACTTAGTGAAGCCGTGTGGGGCTGATTTTTGATTCACTATAGTTACTGTCATTTATTGTTCTTGTTGTTATCATTGTTATCTTTGTAATCTATCATCTTGTGTTGTTGAACCATTGTTTAATGTTATTGTTATCTTCTTGTTCTCCTTGTGTAGCTACTGTTTTGGTGTAGGTATTCCTTCAAAATTTCGGGATTGTTGTTGTCTTCACATATTGGAATTGTTATCTTCAAGCTCTCGAAATTGTAGTGTGTTTGGACTGATTTTGTGGCAGATTTGATACGCTCCAAGTTAGTAGTGTATCAAGATATTATGATGTTGGCACACCCAAATTATTGCTTGGTCTACATGACAAGCAAAGTGACATTCTTGAAAACTCAAGGGCAAAGGTGTCATTGTCTTCTTGGGGTAATGTTACTAAATGTGCACCCTTGCTTGACATACTTGTGCTTAAGTTGCATGATTCCCAACTTGTGGATGCCAAGTTCATACTTTACTTGAAAGGAAGAGGACATATGTTCTTTAGTTCCTTAAATCCATCCCTGTGTGCTTTATATGTTATATTTTATGGGCCAAATTGCATTCTTACAGATGACAGCGCCTTGGATGATGCCTTTACACTTGATTCCATCCTATACTACCTCTTTGCCTATGATGACATCCATACTAGTTTTGGATTTGTATTATGTAGAGGTAGGCAACTTGTTGGTTGGTCCACTTATTTGAATGACAATGCTATGTGGGTTTGGTGGACAATAAGACCAATAGTGGCACCACTTTTGATGAGGACACTTGAAGAGGTAATGAAACAATTGTGTCTAGTGGTTTCTAAGATAAAGGTAGTCTTACCTTTTGGCTTTAGTGATACCATTAATACCTTTGTAGTTTCTTTATCTCTTGATACTTGTCACAGCCATATCCTTTGTGACATTTTCACTAAATTTTTCATGACTAAATAAAGGATTCATGGTTATATTTTAAGTGTGTACCCCCTTGGCATGATGATGTTTTTTGTTGTACTAACCCTAACCCTCATGCCATGAGGATGTTGTGCTTGTTTGTCCTTTCTTTGGTTTTGCAAGGTGTGGATTCGTGGTCGAATCCTTTCCAAGAAGGGGAGGATGATACGAGCCAAAGGGCCATCATAGCTTTTGATGACATCATTCAAGGCCCATACATAAAGATTCAAGCGTTGGTCATACTGAGGGTACAAGGACATACATGGAGGACTAATTTTGAAATTAAAATAGAGCAAAACCATGTTTGTAAGATTGCTTAGGACTTGTGTTGATGCCTACCAAAGGGTTCCAAGAGGTTTCACATTTTGAAGCTTGAAGAAGAAGGGACCCACGAAGCATTAATGGGGCGGCCTTGGAGTGTAAACACTCATTAAGGGTGTTTTAGTCTTTTTGTGCCATTTCTTGAAACTCCATAGGAGGCCTTTTTCATTAAGGGTATTTTGGTATTTTATGTAATAAGCTATAAATAGACTCTTTAGGCTTATTTTCT
>NC_061115.1:101845510-101872908 GCF_002878395.1 Capsicum annuum | reverse complement strand
AGAAAATAAGCCTAAAGAGTCTATTTATAGCTTATTACATAAAATACTAGAATACCCTTAATGAAAAAGGGCTCCTATGGAGTGTAAAGAAATTGCACAAAAAGACTAAAACACGCTTAATGAGTGTTTACACTCCAAGGCTGCCCCACTAATGCTTCGTGGGTCGCTTCTTCTTCAAGCTTCAAAATGTGAAACCCCTTGGAACCCTTTAGTAGGCATCAACACAAGTCCCAAGCCATCTTCCAAACATGGTTTTGCTCTATTGTAATCGCAAAATGAGTCCTCCATGCATGTCCTTGTATCCTCAATATGACCAAAGCTTGAATCTTTATGTATGGGCCTCGAATAATGTCATCAAAAGCTTTGACAGTCCTTTGGCTCGTATCATCCTCCCTTTCTTGAAAAGGATTCGACCTCGAATCCACACCTTGCAAAACTAAAGAAAGAAGAAACAAGCACAACATCCTCATGGAATGAGGGTTAGGGTTAGTACAAAATTTAACATCATTTTGATTGTAAGACCCCGTAAAAATTGCATGTCAAATTCAACACGTAAAGCTCCATGAGAGATTCCAACACTTAGAAAAATTTTTTGCTAAGTGTTCAAGTTTAACACTTACTCTCATTTTAGACCTCCTAACTTTGGGGATTTCTTTGATAACCTTCTCGACCTCCGTTTTTAGATTTTCAAGTTACGTTACGATGAGGAAAGTCCCTAGTACGTATTGACACATTCTAGGTGCATTTTCGGCGCATTTCAGCGGCTAACTCACTGGTTTGAAATGCTTCTGTATTCCGGGCGTATTTCAGGTCAAAAATTTCAGTCAACTTCAAACTATCATAACTTCTTGTATATAATGAACTGTGAGAGCTGCTATATATCAATAGAAAGATGTTTGAGTCTTCTTTCCAATGCAAATAGTTTCATCCAATTTGAATATTGGAGTAAAAAGTTATGATCAATTTACTTCATCCTATCAGCCTGAAAACAACAAAGAATAGTTGTGCTTTCTCTCTTTCTCCTGGGGTATTTTAGTCTTTTCCACCTCTATATATAATTGGGGATTTAATTTCAAGAAATTCTTTCCATCGATCTTTGTAAAATGAAGAACTAAGGTATGCATAGTGTTCATCCATGGAGCTCAAGAATCAAGTTTTAAGTTATGTATCATGAATATTTTGTGGTGGGATGATTATGTTCATGTTGATGATGTTAAATTGAGTTTTTAAGTCCATGAGTTATCTCAAGAATCATGAAAACTAATTTATTTTGTAATATTATTCATATGAACTTTATGTTGAGTTCTTGAAATTGCAAGTTAGATGTGGATGATCATGTTGTTGGTGTTGAATGACTCCTAAGTTGGGATCTTTATGTGAAATCATGAAGCTATGTTGAAATATAAGTTGAAGTCCATGAATTTGGTGATTTATACTTTGTGAAAATTTTATGATTTCACCTATGCCTAAGCTGTGCATGAAAGGTGTTTGATTAAACGTTTAAGAGAAATAAGAAACATACAGTATGGATTAATATGGCCTAAAAGGTGAATTTATTCCATTGACCTCATGCTTGAATGGATTATATGCTATTTGTAATACCCCGATCATTCCTTAAGCTGAAATATGTCTTTTTGAATGGATATATATGACTTCCAAATTTATTGATGTTTAAACCATGTTGTATTTCTCTAATTTCCACTTTTTGTCATGTAGATCATTGAATAAAATTTCCATCGATACCAATTTCATCGAAATCTGACATCGGATGAGTGAGTTATGGCCATTTTACTAAATGCTATCGGATAGCCCAGGTTTGACGGTCGACCCGGTGGACCATCAGGTCCTTGGTGAACTGTCAAGTGTCCTGTCAATCCAAGGTAGTACCTCTCTTTTTGGGATGTCGTGTGTCAAAGTGGTGGACCGTTACAAAGTTGACGGACCGTCAAGGTGTCCGTCAGACCTAGATAGAATATCTCATTTTTGGCCCTCAAGTGATGGACAACTTGGTGGACCATCACTTTTCTGATGGACTGTCAGGTCAACCATCACGTCGAGGCAAAACGTTCCAGTTTTGGTGTTCGAGTGACGGATGACTTGGTGGACCGTCAGTCCCTTTGACGAACCGTCAGGTCAACCATCACAGGCCCCGATCAGCAATTTTCAACTCTTTTCAAAAGGGCATTTTGGTCATTTCCGCTCCTTTTAAGCCCTATATATATATATCTATGTATAAAAGAGAAGAACATTTTTCTCTCTTTTCTCCCTAATCTTCAAGGAAATATCTAGAAACCTAGGGTTTTTTCCAAGATCCAAAATCCAATCTTCTTCCAAATAAATTCAAGAATCCTCCATAGTGATTCAAAAACTGAGTTCCCCAAGTCAAAGGCATCAAGGATCTTGGCTCAAAAGTGATAAGAAGAAGTTCCAAACAAGTTTCTACATCTTCAAAATCAAAAATCCAAGGTATGTGGGGTTTGAACAAGAACACTCCTTTCGTTCTTGTGTCTAAAGGTTTAATTTCTACTACTGATTTACATGATTTTGCAAGTGGGTTTATACCTAAATTATCTTTAATTATGATTTATGATATTTGAGTTGAATAAGTTTGATATTTATGATTATTTCACCATCATGTTTCCTAAATTGAGGGTTTATTCCATGAGCTGTATATTATCATTATGTATTGATGATTTCTAAGTAATTTAACTCAAGTTCCATGAGTTGAATATTCTTAATCTGAATCTATAATTTTTGAACAATTTGAGACAAGTGTTATGAGTTATGCCTTTCCATGAGAAATTTTAACTATTGAATGTATTGATATGTGAACTTGAAAGTCAAGAATGAGTGTTGTGATGTTCCATGAAGCTTTTGATATTTGAAATTACTTGATAAACAAATGTATTTGATGCCGAGAAAGATTGTGTTGAGTTGAGTTGAGTCGAGTTGGGAATCCACAAGATGCTTATGATTTACAAATGAGATATATTTATGTGTTGGTCTTTATGATGGACCCATGAGTTGATATTGATTGAGGTGGATTTCCTAACGCATTATGAGCTGAGTCTGGGAGTAGTATTTAGCATCAAGCTGGAAATTTGGTATTTCCCCAAAACTACGTGCCATCATAGGATTGATGTTGATAATTGTAGGCCAAAGGCCCAGTATGAGATTGTGAAGATGAGATTGAGGTTGTACTCCGTGGCAAGAGTACAACACCCTTGCCAATGTGGGGTTCTCTCCTTAGGAGGGCAAAATGTTGGACTCCATGCGGCTCACATGGTCTAGTCATGCCGGTTATAAGAAACTCACATCCATAATGATTTAAGTCTCTTGAGTTACCGAGTCACTCTAAGTCTTGAGTCAAAGCTTTTGAGTTGAGTTGAATAATTTATAAGATTTATGATGTGTAATAATTGATGATTTATGAAAATAATGTTCTAGATAATTCAAACGAAGATAGTTATTATTGTCAGCATGCATGATTTCTCATACATTTATGATATTATTTAAAATGTTGTATCCACCCCCATATACTCAGTACATTCCCAAGTACTGACTCCCATACTCTTTCTGTATTCTATATTTTCTCGTGGTATAGGTTCAGGTGCTCAGTCTCAGCAGCGACAGTGATCTTTGAGTACCTTCCTTTATACTTCTACAATTGGTGAGTCCTCATAGTCGAGGGCCTATGTCTCCAATTTTATCTTGTGAATGATGGTTGTTTACTTTCAGTTCAGTATAGGTCAGTTGGAGATCTATCCCAATGGCTCCTCAGTCCTATGTAGTAGAGGCTTTGTCAGACTAGTGTACCAACGTGTACACAGATTCCAGTATTTTGTTTGTACAGGGCAGTATTATTTCATGTTTCAGTATGTTCATGGCATGGTTATTCCTCTTTATCTTATCATGATTTGCGCTATAATGAGTTCTGAAAATGATGACAAGTTTAGACGGTTAGCTCAAGGCCACGTGTGGCCTTTAGCACCATGTGACGTCTCAGGATAGTTTCTTCCTAGGGAGTCTGATAAGCCACATTACGTAGAGTCTTGATTATCGGTGTATAGCGCACCACATCTATAAGCAAGAGGCTATGGGATGTTTTAGGAAAAGTTGTTTCTTTCTTTTAAGATTCTATCTTGCCTATGATATTTCTCTCTGCAGTTAATTCATGCTCTCTTATGACAGAAAATGCCTCCTCGTTGAGCTTGCAGAAATAACGAACAACCTCAACCCATTGATCCTTTAGGTGAGACGATGTCCTATGCCGAGTTTCGGGCATATTTCTAAGAGCTAGCCTAGGCGGTCACCGCCAACGCTCAAGCCAACACCTAGGCTACTGTTCCACCTCCGCAAGGGAATAATTCTACTATAGCCCAGGTTCGTGACTTTATACTAATGAATCCACCTGAGTTCTATGGGTCGAAAGTAGGTGAGGACCCATAAATATATTTAGATGAAGTGAGAAAGATCACTCAGATTATGCACGTGACTAAGGAGGAGAGTGTTGAATTGGCTGCCTATCGAATGAAAGATGTTGCTTATGATTGGGTAGAGATATGGAGGAAAGGTAGAAGGGAGAATGATGCTCCTGTGACTTGGCAATTATTTCAAGATGCCTTCTTAGACAGATTGTTTCCCCCGGAGCCGAGGAAAGCAAAATTAGAAGAATTTATGAACTTGAGACAGGGCCCCATGACAGTTAAGGAGCATTGCCATAAGTTTAACCACTTGTCTAAATATGCTCTCGGTATGATGGCTGATTTTAGAACTAGTATGAGTAAGTTCTTGGCTGGTGTATCTGGTTATATCGTGAAAGAGTGTAGATCCGATATGCTTAATAGGGACATTGACCTTTCAAGACTACTGATCCATGCTCAGCAGATTGAAGCAGACAAAGTGAAGGAGAGAGAGAGAGGGGGAATAAGAGAGTTAGATCTGAGCAACAGGGGTATAGTTGGCTAGATTTATTGAAGGGATCCGCCCTCAGTTCCAGAGTCATTCCCTTGTGCCAGCCCCTTCATCAGCTACTCCTGCATTTAGAATTAGGCTGGAGTAGGGTAGTAAGCCTTCTATGACCCAGTCCCAGGATAGTGTGAGTAACAGACCTCGTCCTTCTCCATACGCGAAGTGTGGTAGGGACCATCCCGGTGAGTGCTTAGTTAGCCAGAGGGGTTGTTTTGGTTTTGGTAAGTTGGTCCATAAGTTTAGGGATTGCCCTTATGCTAGACAAGGGAGTCGCGATATTCGTCCCCAGAGTTAGACTGTTAGTGCTCCAGCTGTTGTAGTTCATCCTATTCCTCCTCAGGGTGCCTCATCTAGTACTGTAGGTGGTCAACGCCAGAATCACTTTTATGCTATATACCACCCCGCCAAGAGCAGTAGGATTTACCAGATATTGTTACTGGTACGCTCCGTGTATTTTATTTCGATATGTATATTTAATGGACCCTGGGTTAAGTCTTTCTTATGTGACTCCGTTGGTGGTTGTGAATTTTTAAATCAATGTTGAAAAGATTTCTGAGCCTTTTCTAGTCTCTACACCATCGGGTGAATCTATTGTTGCTAAGCAAATATATAAGAAGTGTCCTATCATTGTTCTTAACAGAGTTATGTTTGCAGATTTGATTGAGCTAGACATGGTTGATTTTGATATTATTCTGGGTATGGATTAGCTACACTCTTGTTATGCATCTATAGATTGTCATACCCGTGTAGTCAAATTTTAGTTTCCTAATGAGCCAGCTTTTGAGTGGTCCAAAAATTCTGTGTCTCCTAAAAGTCATTTTATATCCTATCTTAAAGCTAAGAAGTTAATTTCCAAAGGTTGTATCTATCATTTAGCTTGAGTTAAGGACACTAAGTCTGAGATTCCAACTATTAGTCTCTTAGTGTTGTCAATGAGTTTCCTGATGCTTTCCAGAAAGATCTCCCATGGGTACCTCCCGATAGAGAGATAATATTTGGAATTGATCTTCTCCCTGATACACATCCTATTTCTATTCCTTTATATCGTATGGCCCCCACAGAACTTAGGGAGTTGAAAGAGAAACTCAAAGATCTTCTTGATAAAGGTTTTATAAGGCCTAGTGTATATCCCTGCGGTGTACTCATTCTATTCGTGCAAAAGAAAGATGGTTCATTGCGCATGTGCATTGACTATCATTAGCTCAACAAGGTCACAGTTAAGAACAAGTACCCTCTTCCTAGAATTGATGACCTAGTTGATCAGCTGCAAGGTGCCAACTACTTCTCGAAAATAGATTTGAGATCTGATTATCACCAACTTAAAGTCAAAGAAAGTGATATTCCAAAGACGGCTTTTCGCACTCGTTATGGCTATTTTGTATTCTTGGTCATGTCCTTCGGGCTAACGAATGCCCTGGTAGATTTTATGGACCTCATGAATCGAGTGTTCAGACAGTACCTAGATATGTTCATTATTGTGTTCAAAGATGATATTCTTGTATACTCTCAAAGTGAAAACGACCATGCAGATCATCTGCGAGTTATCTTGCAAACCCTTAGAGACCAACAGTTGTTTGCCAAATTTAACAAGTGTGAATTTTGTCTTCGATCAGTTGCTTTTCTGGGTCATATTATTTCTTCTGAAGGTATTCAAGTCGATCTCTAAAGGTAGAAGCTATGAAAAGTTGGCCTAGACCTATTTCCCCATCTGATATTAGGAGTTTCTTGGGTCTAGCTAGATACTACCATCGTTTTGTCGAAGGTTTCTCTTCTATTGCTGCTCCTTTGAACAGGTTAACCCAAAAGAAAGTTAAATTCTAGTGGTCAGATTTTTCCAAGAAGAGTTTTCAGGAATTGAAGACTCGACTCACTTCAGCCCCTGTGATAACCCTACCTAATGGTGTCGATGATTTTGTGGTATATTGTGATGCTTCCAGAGTTGGTTTGGGCTGTGTGTTAATGTAGAAGGGGAAGGTTATAGCTTATGCCTCCTGACAGTTGAAACCTCATGAGAAGAATTATCCAACCCATGACCTCAAGTTAGCTGCAGTGGTTTTTGCTTTAAAAATTTGGAGACACTACCTATACGGCGTTCATGTTGATGTCTTTACGGATCACAAGAGTTTGTAGTATGTGTTTACTCAGAGAGAATTGAATCTTCAGTAGAGGCAATGGTTAGAATTGCTAAAAGATTACGATATCAGAGTGTTATATCACCCGGGCAAGGCCAATGTAGTGGCAGACACCCTTAGCAGATCATCCATGCGCAGTGTAGCGCATGTAGGGGAAGATAAGAAGGAGTTAGCTCGTGAAGTGCATCGTTTGGCTAGGTTGGGCGTTAGATTGCTTGATTCAGCTAAGGGTAATGCTTGGTTCCAAGGTATTTCCGAATCTTTCCTAGTTTCTGAAGTGAAGGAGAAGCAGGATACAGATTCTCGTTTGATCGAACTGAAAGAATCAGTTAAAGATCAAAAGGTGGAGTTTTTCTCCCAAGGAGGAGATAGTGTAGTGAGATTTTAGAATAGGTTGTGTATGCTTGATGTTGATGATCTGAGGCAGAGAATTATGGCTGAGGCGCATGGCGCGCGATATTCTATTCATCTCGGTGCTACTAAGATGTACCATGATCTGCGGGAGATTTATTGGTGGAATGGTATGAAAAAGGGCATAACAAAGTTCGTAGAAAAGTGTGCAACTTGCCAGTAGGTAAAGATAGAGCACCAGAGACCCGGTGGTGTGATACAAGAATTTAACATTCCTACTTGGAAGTGGGAAGTGGTGAACATTGATTTTGTGACCGGTTTACCTCTCTCTCGTCGTCATCATGATTCTATTTGGGTCATTGTAGACAGGTTGACTAAGTCAGCATATTTTCTGCCAGTATATACACCTTTCACTGCGAAGGACTATGCTAAGTTGTATATTCAAGAGTTAGTCAGGTTGCATGGAGTTCCGTTGTCTATCATCTTCGATAGAGGTACTCAATTTACTTGTCAGTTTTGGAGAGCCTTCCAGAAGGGTCTTGGCACCCAAGTTCATCTTAGTTCCACTTTTCATCCGCAGACAGATGGTCAGGCTGAGAGGACTATTGAGACTTTGGAGGACATGTTCAGGGCTTGTGTTCTTGATTTCAACGGAAGTTGGGATGAACATTTGCCATTGATTGAATTTGCTTACAATAATCGTTTTCATGCTAGTTTGGAATGGCTCTGTTTAAAGCCTTGTATGAAAGACGATGTAGATCACCCATGGGTTGGTTTGAAGTGGGTGAAGCTGCTGTGATTGGGCCTGATCTGTGTTCGAAGCTATGGAGAAAGTTAAGTTGATTCGAGAGAGGTTGAAGACAGCCCAGAGCCGTCAGAATTCATATGCAGATGTGAGAAGAAAAGGTGAAAAGATTTGGAAAGAAAGGAAAGTTGAGTCCCAGATATGTTGGCCCTTATAGAGTTTTGGATCGTGTTGGGAAAGCAGCCTATGAGATTTGAGTTGCCTGCAGAATTGTCAGCTATCCATCTTGTATTTCATGTTTCTATGCTCAAGAAGCACATTGGAGACTCCGTTGTTGTTGATCTGTCGGAAGGTTGTGATGTTCAGGATAGCCTTTTGTATGATGAAATCCCGGTTGAAATCCTAGATTATAAAGTCCGTAGACCGAGGAACAAGGAAATTCCCCTGGTTAAAGTTCTATGGCGAAATCAATCAGTAGAGGGTGCCACTTGGGAAGCAGAAGTGGATATGCGAGCCAGTTATCCTTATCTTTTCTCCACGAGTTCGAATCAAGCTGAAGGTACTATTCTCTTAATTCAGTTTCCTCCTAATCTAATGCATTCATCTATATGGTTATTCCCTCTATGATTCGTGCATTTGGTAAAGTACTCAAGAGTATTAGAGTAAAGTGAACCCTTCTATGCGAGTAGTTTCAGCTGTGCGTCCTTATTTTCTCTTATTCTTGGCCTATCTAGTGACATTCGAGGACGAATGTTTCCAAGAGGGAGATATTGTAATACCCCGATCATTCCTTAAGCCTAAATCTGTCTTTTTGAATGGATATATATGACTTCCAAAGTGATTGGTGTTTAAACCATGTTGTATTTCTCTAATTTCCACTATTTGTCATGTAGAGAATTGAATAAGTTTTCCATTGATACCAATTTCATCGAAATCTGACATCGGATGAGTGAGTTATAGCCTTTTTACTGAATGCTATCGGATAGCCTAGGTTTGACGGTCGGCCCGGTGGACCGTCAGGTCCTTGGTGAACCGTCAAGTCTCCCGTCAAGCCAAGGCAGTAGCTTCTCTTTTGGGATGTCGTGTGACGGTCAAAGAGATGGACCGTTACAAAGTTGATGGACCGTCAAGGTGTCCGTCAGACCTAGACAAAATATCTTATTTCTGGCCCTCAAGTGACGGAGACTTGGGGGACCATCACTTTTTTGATGGACTGTCAGGTCAACCATCACGTCGAGGCAGAATGTTCCAGTTTTGGTGTTCGAGTGATGGACGACTTAGTGGACCGTCAGTCCCTCTGATGGACCATCAGGTCGACCATCACAGGCCCCGATCAGCAATTTTCAACTCTTTTCAAAAGGGCATTTTGGTCATTTCTGCTCCTTTTAAGCCTTATATATATATATATATATGTATAGAAGAAAAGATCATTTTTCTCTCTTTTCTCTCTAATCTTCCAAGAAATATCTAGAACCCTAGGGTTTCTTCCAAGATCCAAAATCCAATCTTCTTCCAAAAAAATTCAAGAATCCTCCATAGTGATTCAAAGTGATTCAAAAACTGAGTTCCCCAAGTCAAAGGCATCAAGGATCTTGGCTCAAAAATGTTAAGAAGAAGTTCCAAACAAGTTTCTACATCTTCAAAATAAAAAATCCAAGGTATGTAGGGTTTGAACAAGAACACTCCTTTCGTTCTTGTGCCTAAAAGTTTAATTTCTACTACTAATTTACATGATTTTGCAAGTAGGGTTACACCCATATTATCTTTAATTATGATTTATGAGATTTGAGTAGAATAGGTTTGATATTTATGATTATTTTACCATCATGTTTCCTAAATTGAGGGTTTATTCCATGAACTGTATATTATCATTATATATTGATGATTTCTAAGCAATTTAATTCAAGTGCCATGAGTTGAATATTCTTAATATGAATTTTTTATTTTTGAACGATTTGAGACAAGTGGTATGAGTTATGCCTTTCCATGAGAAATTTTAACGATTGAATGTATATTGATATGTGAACTTGAAAATCAAGAATGAGTCTTGTGATGTTTCCATGAAGCTTTTGATATTTGAATTGACTTGATAAACAAATGTATTTGATGCCGAGAAAGATTGTGCTTAGTTGAGTTGAGTCAAGTTGGGAATCCACAAGATGCTTATGATTTACAAATGAGATATATTTATGTTTTGGTCTTTATGATAGACCCATGAGTTGATATTGATTGAGGTGGATTTCCTAACGCGTTCTGAGCTGAGTCAGGGAGGAGTATTTAGCACTAAGCGGGAAATTTGGTATTTCCCCAAGACTACGTGCCACCGTAGGATTGATGTTGATAATTATGGGCCAAAGGCCGAGTATGAGATTGTGAAGATGAGATTGAGGTTGTACTCCCTGGCAAGAGTACAACACACCTGCCAATGTGGGGTTCTCTCCTTAGGAGGGTAAAGCATGGGACTCCATGCGACTCACATGGTGGTATGTCGATTATAAGAAACTCCCACGTTCATAATGATTTAAGTCTCTTGAGTTACCGAGTCACTCTAAGTCTTGAGTCAAACATTTTGAGTTGGGTTGAATGATTTATGAGATTTATGAAGCATGTGTTATTACTGATGATTTATGGAAATAGTGTTTTAGATAATTCAAGCGAAGATAGTTATTATTGTCAGCATGCATGATTTCTCATACATTTATGATATTATTTAAAATGTTGCATCCACCCCCACATACTCAATACATTCCCAAGTACTGACCCTCATACTCTTTTGTATTCTATTTTTCCTTTTGCTATAGGTTCAGGTATGTCTCAGCAGCAAAAGTGATCTTTGAGTACCTTCCTCTACAGTTCTACAGTTGGTGAGTCCTCATGGTTCGAGGACCTGTGTCTCCAATTTTGTCTTGTTAATAGATATTTGTTTACTTTAAGTTCAGTACGAGTCAATTGGGGATCTATCCTACTGGCTCCTTAGTCCTATGTAGTAGAGGCTTTGTTAGACTAGTGTACCAGCGTGTACAGAGATTCTAGTATTTTATTTCTACAGGGCATTATTATTTCATGTTTTAGTATGTTCATGGCATGTTTATTCCTCTTTATCTTAGTATGATTTTCACTATAATGAGTTCTGAAAATGATGACAAGTTTAGACAGTTAGCTAGAGGCCACGTGTGGCCTTGAGCACCATGTAATGTCTCGGGATAGGTTCTTGGGGCGTTACACTATTGTTGTACAATAAATATGTTGTTGGAATGTCATGATGTTAGAGTATGAAATTATGATCTTGATTATATACATTCCTACCATGAACAAGATTGCGTTAACCATGTACTTCATGAAATCCCCAACTTATTTTATTATGAATGGTTGATATTGATCATGTATTCAAGAATGTCAAGAAGTGTTAGTTTCCTTCTATCGAGTCCTGGGGGTACTTGTACCCAAAAAATATAGCTGTGTGCCTAGAGCTAGGTCATGTTTTCACGATACGCTCAGTCAAGCCACGTTCAATAGACTTCAGTTAGTCTCATGACTCAGGAAAACTCATGTAAAGGTAGTATCAATTTAGTTTTACTTAGTACTCAGTAATCTACGTAATATCAGTAATATTTTGTCAGTCTATGGAATTTAGTAAATCTCAGTATTAGTACAATTTAGTTCAGTATTCAGTTCAGACATCAGTAAACTCAGTCAGGTAATAGAACCAGTAGCATTTAGTCAGTTAAGAGAATTCAGTAGTGTTCTGCTAGTCATCAAAACTCAATAAAATCATTCCATGTTCAGTTTAGTTAAAAAGAACAATCAGTAATAGTTCAGTTAATTCTAGTATGAACTAGGAAATCAGTTCAGTATAATCAGTTCAGTGTCATTTAGTTGGGAGTAGGATTCATCACCAAGCGAACCCAAGGATGGGAACTTACCTGCCAGTAGAGGGTGTGAATCTTAGAAGCAGTCCTTACATTCTAGAACTATGTAGCTAACATAGGTTGAGACATCAATACCTATCAGTTGAGGGTAGATGAGGTGGCTTAACCTATCAGATGAGGGTTCCCACCATTCTCATTAGAGTACCTGCCAGATAAGGGTCACTCACAGTTTGTCCTTACCAGTGGCGCGGTATTGACACCTTTCCAATCAGGGCAGAGAATGGACCCCAGCTTAGCTATTATAGCGTATTTGGGGCATGTCGGTTAGATAAATACTTCCCACAGTTTTGGTATTAGTCTCAGTAAAAGAACTCAGATAGTTCTTCAGGATATCAGGGCTGTCAGATACAGTACAGAACTCAGCTAGTTCCATCAGATTTAGGACTATCAGATACAGTCATTCATGCTATCAGTTATCAGAACTCATGTTATCAGATATATTAGTTATCGAAACTCATGTTATCAGATATATCAGTTATCAGAATTTAGTTATCACTCATGATATCAGTAAATACATGTCATCAATATTCATACTTAGTAGTCATATTATCACGAGCTCAGTTTCAAGACTGTTAAATACGATCAATAAAATCAATTCTTTATAATCAGAACTATCAGAAACAATCATTTCTTTATCAGTAATATAGTATCAGTCCCCAGTATTCAGTAATACAGTATCAGTTCCTCACTTATTAGTGAATTATATATCAATATCAGTAAACTCAGTCATTCAGTATCTCAATATCAGTAAACTTAGTCATTCAGTATCTCAACATCAATAAACTCATATTGTCAGTATTCAGACTCAGTAGTCAGTAGCACCACGAGTTTAGTTGCAGTTACGTATATATGTATATATTCTCACATTCATATCAGTCAACATTGTTCATGCATATAAAACCCTTTGCATTTAGCCTACCTTACTTGTATACTCAGTACATTCAGTCGTACTGACGCATTTACGCTATGGTGTTTTATTTGACGCCATAAGTATAGAGGCACGACTTTCAGAGCAGCAGTAGCATTGCAAATTTCAGCAGTCAGTGCTCCTCTTCATTCGAGGACAATATTATTATTACTTTATTACAATATTTCAGATTAGTTTTTCAGTTCATGGAGTTAGTTGGAGACATGTTCATTCAACTCCTTATTCAATTCAGTTAGAGGCTTTCAGACTAGATGTAAGATTAGATGTTCAGACTTTAGTATTTATGTTTCTTTTTGGTATTGTTATACCATGTTTTTTAGATATGTATCAGTATTGAACCTTATGGCCTTACAGTTCATGTTTCCGCATATTTTATGAGATATTATGTAGCTTACAGGTACAGATATCAGTCATGGGTTAGCTTGTGGTCCTTTGGGGTCATGAGCACCGTGTAGCATTTCGATTCAGAAAATCGGGGTGTTACAGGTACACACTTGAAATATAACCATGAATCCTTTATTTTAGTCATGAAAACCTTAGTGAAAATGTCACAAATGATATGGATATGACAAGTATCAAGAGATAAAGAAACTACAAAGGTCTTAATGGTATCACTAAAGCGAAGAGGTAAGACTACCTTTATCTTAGAAACCATAAGCACAATTGTTTCATTACCTCTTCAAGTGTCCTTATCAAAAGTGGTGCCATTATTGGTCTTATAGTCAACCAAACCCACATAGCATTGTCATTCAAATAAGTGGACCAACCAACAAGTTCTCTACCTCTACATAATACAAATCCAAAACTAGTATGGATGTCATCATAGGTAAAGAGGTAGTATATGAAGGAATCAAGTGTAAAGGCATCATCCAAGGCACTGTCATCTATAAGAATGCAATTTGGCCTAGAAGATATAACACATAAAGCGCACAAAGATGGATTTAAGGCACTAAAGAACATATGACCTCTTCCTTTCAAGTAAAGTATGAACTTGGCATCCACAAGTTGGAAATCATGCAACTTAAGCACAAGTGTGTCAAGCAAGGATGCACATTTAGTAACATTACCCGATGAAGACAATGAAACCTTTGCCCTCGAGTTTTCAAGAATGTCACTTTGCTTGTTATGTAGACCAAGCAACAATTTAGGTATGCCAGCATCATAATATCTACATTTGGCACTCGGGTCAAATGGAATGAGTGGCCATAGACATGGGTCTAGACAACACTCTTTTTCCCCACAAGCTTTACCTAATCTAAACGACACACTCTCTACAATAACATAGACATCATCAAAAGCAAATAGAGAGTAGAGAAAGGTATTACTCATGTCAACTACAACTAAGGTGTACCCATGTATGTACTCACTACTAGTTTCAAAATCATCACCATGAGTACTCTCAAATAATAAGGTCACACAAAGTAGAAGAAGAATTAATTTCCAAGCAATGGAAACTTTCTCTTTTCATGGAAGAACCCTCAAGTAGATACACACCACAACCAAAATCAAATGGATTATAACTTAAGTCTTCACAAGAAGCAAGCAATTCATCCTCATAGTCATCAAACTTGGGTGGGGTATCATACAAAGGATCACAACCACAATCAATTTTCAAGAAATAATCACCGATTGGGTTTCTCAAATATTCAAGCAAATCGAAGCTATCATTATCCAATTGATTATTCCTTTCCAAGACTACACATTCCTTACCCTTAAGAGTACTCTCATCTTTCAAGAAGAGATTTCCATCTATAGGAGGTATGTTGTCACACCATAGTGGGTTAGTATATAGGCTATAGCTTTCAAGACAAGATATCATTCTCACCACTAGGTTCATTAAGAGTGATTGGACCATCTTTGAACAAGATTTTATACCTAAAGAGAGGAGGATCTATCCTCAGGCATGATTTAGAACATGCAAGCACACTTTCTAAAGGACAATTATCAAGTTCCAAACAAGTTTCAAACACACAATCATCCTTATGAGCAAAACCGCTAGTAGAACATTCACTAGAGGTCATGCTAAAGGGGTCACTAATATTTATTTGATCAACATTTTCAACATCATCACTCACTTAAGATCCATTAAACATATCACAGACATCCTCAAGTGGTGGAAAAATTTCGTATATAAGTTGATCAACACAATTCCCATAAGATGGTGTACTATCATTCAACACATTGGCTTCAACACTAGGTGGACATAAATTAATCTTAAAAAAAGAGTCAATTCGGTCATCAATAGGATCAACTAGTGTATCCACATTCACAACATGTACATCATCATCAAGGGGCAAAGAATCAATAGTGATATATTATCATTCAACACAATGGCTTCAACACTAGGTGGACTTAAATTGATCTTACAAGAAGAGTCAATTCGGTCATCAATAGGGTCAACTAGTGTATCCATACTCACAATAAGTACATCATCAACAAGAGGTAAAGAATCAATAGAATCACAAATAGGTAAGCTACTAGTCACACTTAATAACTACTGGCCACACAATTACCATTCACATGCAGAAAAGTATAAGAGTTAGCTATTTTACCTTGAAGTTCTTGAGTAGATTCTTCTTTGCCGTGGTGTGAAGGTTTCCCACATGCTTCGGCAGCAACTTCTCCTTGGCCTTGTGCTCCTCCACTTGCCATATTAGTACCTACACAAATGTCCTTAGAAATAGAAGGACAGACATAGTTAGCATGGTTTGGTGGCAACCCCCTCACTTCACTCTACACAACCTCTCTTTTTTCCACTCTTGGATTTCCACCTTGCACACCCTTACTCCTCTCAATCTTTTGTCTTTCATAATTATTCGGGCCGAAGTAAGTGATCACATCTCTTTGTGGTTTGGGAAGAATTGAGGTAAAAAGATAATTTCCCTAATGGTCCACTACAACCTTAGGCCAATTTAGCACATTTGGAACTCTATGTTGTGTAAACCAATTGGCACCCAAACATACATGACCTGGTGTTAAAGGAAAGATATTGTACCATACCTTCTTATAGTATTAAAATTGGGTGATGACAATCCTCACTCTCTCAATAACCTTATACTCATCCAAGTAATATGGAACAAGTAAAGGTTCTCGAAACAACCCCAAATAGTCAACCATGGATGGCATAATGTAGTTCTTATGGTGCCAATCATCTAGCACGAGGAGGCATCCCGGTACCCCATAAATGCTTACCTTTTCGGAGTGAACACTTCTTTTAGGATCAACATTGTAGAGTTTAGGACAACCCATGGGCACATGAGTACCCCCTTCGGCCTTGGATATGTATTCTCTCCTCTTCTCTTGAGACAACCTACACTATAGCTAGTATACCCATTCACACCACTTCGACCTTGATAAGATGTACTATAAGGTAAAGAATATGAATCTTCATGCTCCATATGTGCAATCTCACCAAGGATCTCATACGCTTTGCAAAGGAAAGGGTTATACCTTACACAAATTCTAGGTTTGGAGTGGGAAGTATAAAACTTCTCACGTGCCCCAACTTCATCATAAGAACCATCATAAGGCCCTACGTCATCTCCATATTCACCATAATCACTAGGAACTTTATTCGCCTCATTTTCTACCTCAAAACCATAACTCTCAATTCTGCCTATGATCATAACTCTCAATTCTGCCTATGTCTTGATGATCATGGCTATATTCATAGCCCCCATAATCTCCAACATCATCATAACCATAAAATCCCTTACTACAATCATAGTCTCCCATGTTGTAGTCACAATAGTCTGAGGCTACCAAGATATGTTCCCCTTATATCACTTTGTACCTACAAAATAAACAAACAAGATTAGTAGTAAAAGATCCTCACCAACACTTGTGTATACTCACCTTTGTGATCCTCACAATTGAGCAGTGAATATTGAAAGTTGCTTATACTCCGGTAGTCAATAAGGTGTCAATCACTACTTAGTGGCCGGAATAGATTCTTGTTTGATCAACTCAAGACACAATACAAAATCTACTTATGAACTTGAAACAAAGAAGTTCAATAAGTCAAAATGAGAAAAGCACACAAAGAACGAAAACACGAAGAAAACGGACTCAAACAACTAATTCACAACTAAGTAGGTGATTACTAGTTGTTAATTAGTTCTAGAATCAAGAAATGACACTAAAGAAACAAGGAAATGATACTTAGAATCTGAAATTTGAGCTTAAGCTTTTTGGGTGAAGTGATGATGTGGCAGCCTTTGGTTGGTTGATGTTTTGAAAAAAATTTCTTGTATTCAACTTGTATTCAATCAATATTCAACTTAGGAGGAAGGTAGGATCAGTTTTGATGAAGAAAACAAAAAGTATGGACCTTTTTTTCTAGCTCAAAAGAGTTTGAATTTGTGATGGTCCCCCTTGTACTTTCCCTTGTACTTGCCCTTGTCCTCTTCTTTGAGAAAATTCCTTTTGATAGTACTCTCTTTCTCATCCTTTTCAGATCAAACAACACTTTTTGAATGTTCTTGTTCAACAATATATGAAGAACATGAAGAACACCAAGAACATTCAAAGTTTGACCCAAAGTTGACCCTTAAGCAAATGAACTCGGAATTTGATTTTTCTTGAATATCCAAGCTCACGTTGACAATCCAACCACAAATATCATGTTTTCATCTCCAAAAACGTCAACAACAACCTTCCACAATGAGATCTCATCTTCAAGTTTCTTCAAACTCAAGATCAACAATGGTGGATGGCTCAAATCACCTTCAATTTAGCTCAAATTCAAACTCTAGACTCCTATAGTGTTAGAGAACACAAATCTAACACTAAAAATACAAAAAAAAGGATCAAAAACTCAAACTTTGACCTAGGCTCAAAAATGGGTTTAGTATTTTTTTTTGGGGGGGGGGGATTTTTTATTTTAACACTTTTTTGTTGGGACTTTCAATTTCTAGACTCTAATAGTGTTAGGGAACAAGGATTTAACACTAGAAACACACAAAACAAATAAAAATCAAGTCTCAAAAATTGAAAAACCCTAAAAATGTGAACAGTAATTTTTTTTCTTCTTTTTCACTTTCTTTTTCTTTATTTTTAAGATAACAATCCCAGGATTGATTTTGTTGGAACAAAATCAAACCTTGCTCATGATACCAAATGATAAAAGAATGACCTAAAGAGATGAAGACCAAGAAACACAAGAGAACAAACAAATGCAATAAAGTAAGATGGATAGCTTGACATATGAGATTACGAGAAATAGGAACCAAACCGTGTATCAAATGATAAGACCCTTAAGACCTGCAATTACAACACCAAACTCTTATGATGACCACTAAAGGAATCAACTCTGCCTTACAACCACCGTTTCTAAGTAAAGATCAATAATGGCTTTTCCAAGGCCTACTCTACTTGGCTTTTCAAAGCCCTACACTACACTCTCAAAGAGAGAAGAAGAAGTCTTTCAAATATCAATAATCAACTAATGAGAAAATAAGCCTAAAGAGTTTATTTATAATTTATTACATAAAATACCAAAATACCCTTAATGAAAAAGGGCTCCTATGAAGTGTAAAGAAATAGCACAAAAAGACTAAAACACCCTTAATGAGTGTTTACACTCCAAGGCCGCCCCCACTAATGCTTCGTGGGTCCCTTCTTTTTCAAGCTTCAAAATGTGAAACCTCTTGGAACCCTTTGGTAGGCATCAACACAAGTCCCAACCAATCTTCCAAACATGGTTTTGCTCTATTGTAATCTCAAAATGAGTCCTTCATGCTTGTCCTTATATCCCCAATATGACCAAAGCTTGAATCTTCATGTATGGGCCTCGAATAATGTCATCAAAAGCTATGACGGCCTTTTAGCTCGTATCACCAAGATTATTACAAGATTAAGAACCAAGCATATTTCAACATTTACCCCTAATGAATGTAATAATCGAAACCACACTCTTACGGTGACCACCAAGGGAATCAACTCACCTCAAGATCCACCGTTTCCAAGCAAAGAACAATATTAGCTTTTTCAAGCCCTAAACTAAGACTAAGTGTTCTACTCTCAAGAGAGAGGATTTTTAAGGTTTCAATCTTTCATCTTTTTCCAAAACTAATGAAAATAAGACTAAAGGGGCCTCTTTATAATATATTACAAATAAAGATAAAAAAACCAATTTGCCCTTAATGAGAGGGGCTTCCATGGTGTGTAAATACATCATATGTAATGTATAAAATACACTTAATGAAGGGTCAGCCAAGGTATGTTATAACTTGAATGAATGGGGCATTTTTAATGCTCTCAAAAACCGCGTATGGTTCATACTTCAAGGCTTGTGGTTCTCGAGTTAGCATCAATGTAAGTAACCAAGCAACCTTCTACACACGAGATTGCTTTAAGTCATGCTCAAAATGATCCTTCCTTACGTATCCTTGTGCTCTTGAGGTGACCAAGTCTTGTACGTGTTGGCCTTCAAAGATGTCATCAAAAGCTAAGGTGGCCATTGACTTGTATCATATAATGATGTTAGTCATGAGTGGATGATCTTGGGGTTAGAGAAAGTTATGAGTAGTATCCCCGAAAGGGGGATGATGTCCCAAAAAGAATTTAGTGTCTTTATGTTAAATTATTAAGAGAAGTTTGTGTTCATGTGTATATTGATATCCCCTATTGTATTGAGAATTGTGGTTATAGATTCATAAGAAGTTAAGTTCTCAAGTATAGGATTATGACTTTAATCTAAGGGGGAGATGGTGAGTTAAGGTAGTTTTCAAATATTTCTCATTGTGGCAAGACCTCCTCCTATTCAAGTGTGTTCCTCTTACTTCAGTTTAAGAGTTCATGCTACTAATGTCTTATGCATTCAAGACCTGCCGATGTCTAAGGTTTGTGTTCTCTATGTAAGTCATGTCATGTTTAGACGTCCAAACCAGAAGGAATAATGTACCTCAGTGACCCAATACTCTAAGTATCCGAGCCATAAGCTATGTTTCTCATGATCCAAGCCTATGTCTCATGACATGCTTGGTCCTAAGGAAATATGTTTCTGTATTTGCAGAATCATTTATGTCGGAATTAGCCACAGTGATAAAGTCTATGCTAACTCATGGAAAATTTTCAGCTCCTTGAATGGAGGGCAATCACTTTAATTAAAATCCTTACCTTAGTTGTTAGTGACATAAATTTCGGCTTTATGCCACATAGCTCATGATATGTGCATCCATGTTTCTCATTTTGATCTATTCTAAGGGAACCACCATGGGTTGTGTCCGTGCCAAATGACCCTTTACTTATGATCCAGATGCTTGATATCGAAAGCACTCCATGCCTATTGTATCGTATCTTCACTTCATATCCCTCCTCTAATAGTGCAATAAGTATGCGTGATAGTCTGATAATGTTACTTTCATTCATGATGTTTATGCTCGGGTCCCTTATTAACCGTCCATATATTCGTATGATGGTGGTTGTGGAAGTGTAATAGTTAGGTATGGGAGTACATATTCTTGAAGGTGAGAAATTAGATGTGATTCTCGAGCTGAGGTTATAGGGGAAAGGAAAAGGAAGGATATGAACTTTTGTTGTGCAAAATAGCAAAGAAGAAAAAAATATGGTGAAACTATTTGTAAGAGTGATTGAAATTATTGGCCTTAGTGAGGAGATATCTATGTAGTGGGTATAGTAATGACAGGCTTAAATTTTGTATTGGGTGAAGAAATAAACCAATGTGCCATGTGGTTAGTATTCCTTGAATTAAGACTTGAGTTGTTTGATTATAGTGATAAGGTGAGATGGTTTATGGATATGATGTAGAGTACAGGGTCCGTTAGTTTAAGTTAGCACCTTTTTCCTTCGAGTGAGGCTTCAACATAGAAGTGTACTACAGTGGAAAGTCAAATTTATATGGTTAGACGCGTATGGGGCAAATTATAAATTGGGAATGATGAGGCATATAATTTATTGTTTGGGGCGTAGTCAAATAATGTCTCCAAGCTTGTCTTTTAATTGTATCTTGAAGATGGAGAAGGATAATATTTATACGTCCGGAGAGATTTTCATCTCATGAATTGTACCAATCTTAATAAGGCCGAGGATTCTTAGAAAAAATTCATCTCTTACAATACTTTGATCATGTGCCATAAAATACATGCCAGGATCATGTCGATGCCATGTTTCATTATCTCATGTTTCGTTCTTTCACATTTCGTGCCATAAAACATGAAGCTTGTTCGTTTCCTTCACATATTTTGTTGACGAAAAATACTTAATGCTATATTACATTCTTTATTCTACATTATTAGAGCTCTAAAAAGTCCCTACCCATCATTCGGGTATGAATGATCCCAAGGGGGAGATAATGTAACACCCAATACTTTTGGGATAGAATCAAGACCGTCATCCTTATGCGTTTAGACCCGAACTAGATGATTACTTGTTAATATATATGTGGTGATCAATCCTATATTGTAAGAATACCTTTGACTATGAATTGAGTTCACAAAAATCCCCTAACTCTAAGACGAGTTGAAAACATTTCAATCGAATAAGTTTTAGTGGATGTTTAAACTTGGTCAACTTCCATTGAGCATAACTCCTAGAATATGATGAATTAGAGGGTCTACTATATATCAAATGAAAGGTCTTTGAATTATCTTTCCAATGATACTAATTTTGCCAAAATCCGACATCCAAGGAAGAAGTTATGGCTTTGCAAAGTAGAGTGTGTCGCCCAGCATAAGGTGTGCACACCCTAACTTATGCCATAAGGTGTACGATGCACACACTAATATGTGCGATAAAGTGTGCGCTGCACAACCTATCTTATGCAATAAGGTGTGCACCGCATACATATTGACCCAAGTGACTTAAACACTCCGTTTTTGGGGCAAAATGGTCCTTTTCCCACCCATATATAGTCCATAAACACGGAATTTATTTCCAAAACAACGAAAATACACTCTTTTCTCCAAATCCCTCAAGAAATAACCCTTAGGGTCTCAACCAAAATATCAAGATCCCTCAAGATTCAACCGTGGGTTTTCAAAATTGATTAAAGATTTGGAATCCCCAAATCGTAGGCTTCAAAAATCATCCATCGAATTCCTAATTTGAGGTACATGGGGTTTTCCTAAAAATTCATAGGCAAAGAAAGATTCTTTAATTCATACTAAGGATTTATAAATCATGCTTTAAGAAAGGGGTTTCAAATTTATGGACATATTCATGTTTTAGAAGCATTAATGATATTGTTTTGGTCTTTAGGCCTTCCCCCAAATTGATTGAAAAATTATATATATATATATATATGTATGAATGTGTTTAAGGATGAATATTCAATTGAGAGCATGAATTATAATGAACCCCTCTCTTGTTATGATCTTTTCCATCTTTCATATGATATGAATTGTTCTAAATTGCATCTTGAAAAGCATGTTATGAAATGTTTTGTATGATGATATTTGAATTATGATTCTGAGTTCAAAAGAGAGAGGGATGTTTATGTTGTTGAATGATGAAAATATTCATATAATAAAAGAGTGCATGATTTTCCCAAAAGCACATGACCACCACATGTTTGAATAATTTGAGCATAGTTTTGACTCGTGTTTTCAGAACATGAAATCTTTTATATTGTTTGCACGTTTGGGTGGTCCAAATTATGTTTTAATGAAAGAATTATATAGGACTTGCAAGTCTTGGTGTGATGACACCGATTCAGATTATGCCTTGATAATTTCATAACAGAATAAAATGCATGTTTGAAATCAGACTTTTCAGATGTTGAAACTAGAAAAATGTATGATTCAGAACAGGATAAAATTGGGCATAAAGACAGCTTAGGTAGTTCCCCGAAGAAGGCATGAGTTCATATAACTCGTTGCCCAAAATCGTGATTTGACGATTCGGCTATATTATATTACACTGGCCTAGTATCGTGTGGCATATCAGAATAGAAACTCCAACCCTTGCGGCACAGTTGGGTTGGGGGATTCCCTGCCAAGTCAATGGTGGATTCCATAGAGCCCGTGAGATTTTAGAATTGTAGGAGTGTACCACCTAGCTTAGAGTTAATATGAAGAACAGAAACTGCATTGTCAAGAATGATTTATGATTTTCAGAAGGGTGCCTATGTGTTTTGAAAACTTTTTAATGTATGATGTTTTGACAAATTGCTCTCCATTAGTTTTTTATAGAAAAACTTTATTTTGAAATGCTTTGCGTGCCAGTAATTTTGTGTTGACCCCCCTCCTTCCAGGTTCTGAGGCATAGTGTAGGGGTCTACATAAACAGTAGATATTTTAGATCACAGATCAGATGGTGTAGTGGTGATCCTTCTATGATCCATAAGGCCTGGTTATTTCAGATATTTATCCTTAGTTATGTTTTGGTCGACTGGGGCCTTGTCCCAGTTTTTAGACAGTTTGTTTAGTTCATAGTACAGATTTACAGACTAAGTTAGACATTATTACTATTTAGATATATTTTGAATTTTAGTTTTCAGTATTATGATCACTTTCAAATTGACCATGTTTTCGTATTAGATGTCTATTTCCACATTATCTTTTATTAAGTGAATGATGTGCATGATTACCAGATAGAGAAGGGTGTTCCGAGCCATCATGGTTTGGAATGCTAGTCACGGCTAGGGCCCCGGTTCAGGTCGTGACATAGATACGACATTTTGATATTAAATTTCTGGCCTTAAGATAAGAGATGAAATGAACTTTTGGAAACACAGAACTACCCTTTCTTTAAAAAACTGCCTTACTAGGAAACTAAAACTTCACCGTGCTTGTGCGACAATCTATTGATATATAGCATGAATAGAGCCACTCTATACCTAGAATGATATCTAAATCTACCATCTCTAACTTTATTAATTTTTCTAGTATGACTTTATGGAGGACGGTGATGGGACACTTCTTATAGACTAATCTACCAACAAGTGACTCACCTACTGGAATAGAAACTGAAAAGGGCTTAGAGAGATTTTCAAGACCTACCCCAAATTTTACCGCAACCAATGGAGTTACATAAGCGACAATTGATCTCGGGTCTAATAAAACATATACATCAAGGTGAAAGGTGCAAATCATACTAGTGACAACATCTGGTGAACTCTACTACTCATGATGGGATGGTAACACATAGAACTAATTGTGGCATTGACCACCCCCAGTACTGGATAATGCGCCTTATGCAGGCACTGGGCTACCTGGTTGAGCAGGTGCATAAGTAACCTGAGTCTGAGGACCAACATACCTAGTTCCCTGCTTAGTATACGAATATTCCTTGATTCTGTGGCCCAGCTTTTCCCAACCATAGCAACCCCCTTTTCCCATCAAACACTCACCAGGATGGGTTATGCCCTATTTTGCACATGTTAGGTAACTAGGGCTTCAAACTATACTATTCAGAGACCTGGAATTTAAATTCCTGCCCCACTACTCCTATCTTGTTCTGGATGTAGGTATACGGGACAAATGGCCATCTTATTTTTTGATGACATCTTTAGAGACCAACATATAGAGGCTCAAGACTTGGGCACCTCAAGAATACAAGAACATGCATGAAGGACCCATTTTGAGCATAACTTAAAGCAATCTCACGTGTGGAAGATTGCTTGGAGCATTTAAGATTGAGGAATCACGGTTTTGGACCTTAATTAAGGGCATTTTGGACATTACACATGGTGTATTTACACACCATGGCCGCACCTATCATTAAAGGCAAAGTGGTCTTTTTTTGTCTTTTTTGTTAATACACTATAAATAGGTCATTTTAACTTATTTCTGTAGAGATTTTGAATGATAATGAATTGAAAGACATATTTTTTCTCTTTTGAGAGTGTAACACCCTTAGTTTTAGGGCTTAGAAAAGTCATCCTTAGCATACGGCTTGGAAAAGCCAATATTGATCTTTGCTTGGAAACGGTAGATCTTGAGGTGAGTTCATTCCCTTGGTGGTCACCGTAAGAGTGTGGTTTTGATTGTTACATTCATTAGGGGTTAATGTCGAAATACACTTAGTTCTTAATCTTGTAATAATCTTGGTCTCACTATCTATCTTTATTTTCTATGCAATTTCCCTTGTGTTTATGTTGAATCCATGACTTGTTTCATCTTGTTTCATTGTTTCTGTTTTGGTGTTAAAATACACCTTGTATCCTGTAATCCTTGTGTTGTTATTGTTGGCTGAAAGTTTCTCTCAAAGGGGTCCTCAAGTTCTAGTTGATTTGAGGACTGTTTTGAGTAGTTTTTGAGCCTTCTCTTGTCTTTCCCGTATCATTTGGTATCAAAGCCATCATTGATTTTGTTCTAAAAAGATTAATATTTGGCTTGATACTTGAAAACTATAAAAAAAATAACTGAAAACTAAAATTTCCAGAAAATAGCAATCTCTTCGTGTTTGTGTTCTTGGCCAAAATTGTGTTCTTGTTGTCTCTTGTACGAGATTTATTTTTTGTATGTCTTGATCTAGTAGTGTTCTTATTTGTTTTGTTTTTCTAGTGTTAGTTTTCTTGTACACTAACACTTTGAGTCTAGATCTAAACTTGAGCTTGAACTTGTTGAAAGCTGTTGTGAACATAAGCTTGGCCAATTGTTGTTGTTCTTGTTGCTATGGATTTGAAGTTGGCCGTGTTGATGTTGTTGTTATAACTTGGCCGAAGGTGACCTTGTAGTTGGGTGTTGGACTTGTTGTTGTTGTTCTTGAAACATTGTTGTTGTGTTCTTGTTGTTCTTCACCCTTTCATCTTTTGTTAACACAAGAAAAGTAAACTTTAAATCTACAAAAGGTGAAAGAAAAGTTGTAGTAGTTGTTGGTGAAAGGACTAGTTCACATCACTCATAGACTTGACATCAACTTTTTCAACCATTTTTCCATATTTCAAGGAGCCTTGTTTTGTGGAACTAGTACAAGTCAAATCTCACTTTTTGAGTTGAATTTGAAAAGAGTTACAAGACTAGTTCTTTCCCTCCAAATACTAATTGTCTTCCATTCCAAAATTATAAGGAATAAAAATTTTAAGAATGGTGATTAAAACTTGATAAAACCAAACCAATACATGGCTGCCACATCATCACTGCTACTGTTCACACAATATTTTTTAGCTCAAAATTTTAGATTCTTAGTTTCATTTTTATTGCTCCATAGTTTCGTTGTTGGTTCTAATACTAATCAGCAACTAGTAATCACCTACTTAGTTGTAGATTAGTTGTTGAGTCCGTTTCTTTCATGTCTTCGTTGTTTGTGATCTCTTCTCATTTTTAACTCATCGTAACTTCATTGTTTCAAGTTCGTAAGTAGATTTTGTGTTGTGTCTTGAGTTGATCAAATAAGAATCTATTCCGGCCGCCAAGTAGAATTGACACCTTATTGACTACCCAAATATAAGCAACTTTCAATATTCGACGCTCCATATTGTGGGGATCACAAAAGAGAGTGAATACAAGTGTTGGTGAAGAGCTTTACTACTAATCTTGTTTGTTCATTTTGTAGGTTTAAAGGGTGGTATAAGGGGAACATGATTTCGATAGCTGGAGATTATTATGACTACAACATGGGAGACTATGATTGTAGTGAGGGGTTTTATGGCTACGAAGTTGAGGGAGATTACGGACGCTATGAAAATATCCATGATCAAATCTTGGGCAGATTTAAAAATTACTGTTTTAGGGGAGAAAATGAGGTGAATAAAGTACCTAGTGCTTATGGTGACTTTGGAGAAGATATAGGACCTCGTGATGGATCTTATGATGACGTTGGGGCAATTGAGGAGTCTTACAATTCTCACTCCGAAGCGAGATTTGGTGTTAGGTATAACCCTTTCGTTCACAAAGCCTATGAGAGCTATGATGAGAGTACACGTGAGGAGTGAGAAGATTCATATTCTCCACCTTGTAGTACTCCTTATCAAGATCGATATAGTATGAATGTTTATACTAGCTCTAGTGGAGTTTGTCCAACGAGAAGAATAGGATATGTATCTCCAAAACCGAGGGGTACTCGTGAGCTTTATAATGTTGATCCAAGAAGGAGTGTACTCTCTAGAAAGGTGACCATTTGTGGGATGCCGGGCTGCCTCACTGTATTAAATGATAGGTAATATAGTAACTACATCGTTCCATCCATGGTTGACTTCTTGGTGTTGTTTCGTGAGCCTTTACTTGTTCCATACTTCTCGGACAGGTTTAAGGTTACCGAGAGGGTAAAAGTTGTCTTCTCCCAATTTAGATACCCTGAGGAGGTGTGGTGTGATGTTTTTCCCATAACCTATGGTCATGTGCGCTTGGGCGCCGATTGATTTGCTCAACATAAAGTTCCAAATATACAATCTTAGCCTAATATTGTAAGAGACCGATGGGGAAATTGCCTCGAGACGT